>NW_023494379.1:1515274-1644169 GCF_011100635.1 Trichosurus vulpecula
ATGAATTCTAAAATTTCATACATCTCAACTTAAGCTCCTCATGTCTCCCTTCAGCATCTATTTTAAATTGCTTTAAATTCTCTCTTTCTTCTTTTCGAGCTTTCATCCCTTCCTCAATCTCCTTCATTTTTAATAGCTTGAACCTCCTCTTGGAGAACTGAGAGACCTATTGACTGACTTTTATCTTCATCCTCAAGGTCTTTTATTTCTGAAGGATATTTATTACTCTGGTCTTTATTTCTTTTAAATGTTGATAATGAAGGTTCCACTTATTCCTATGCTTTCTAGTGTTTTTAATAGGAATGGGTGTTGTACTTTGTCAAAGGCTTTTTCTGCATCTATTGAGATGATCATATGGTTTCTGCTGGTTTTGTTGTTGATATGGTCAATTATGATAATAGTTTTCCTAATATTGAACCAGCTTGCATTCCTGGAATAAATCCTACCTGGTCATAGCGTATTATTCGTGATGACTTGCTGCAATCTTTTTGCTAATATTTTATTTAAAATTTTTGCATCAATATTCATTAGAGAAATTGGTCTATAATTTTCTTTCTCTGTTTGACTCTACTGGTTTGGGTATTAGTACCATATTTGGTCATAAAAGAATTTGGTAGGACTCCTTCTTCACCTATTTTCCAAATAGTCTACAAAGTATAGGAATTAGTTGTTTTTAAATGTTTGATAGAATTCACATATAAAACCATCTGGTCCTGGAGATTTTTTCCTAGGGAGTTCGTTGATGGCACGATCAATTTCTTTTTCTGATATGGGGTCATTAGAAATTTCCCTTCCCTTTTCTGTTAGTCTGGGCAATTATGTTTTTGTAGATATTCATCCATATCTCTAAGGTTGTCAAATTTATGGGCATACAGTTGGGCAAAATAATTCCTAATTATTGTTTTGATTTCCTCTTCATTAGAGGTGACCTCACCCTTTTCATTTTTGATACTGGTCAATTTGATTTCTTCTTTCTTTTTTAATCAAATTGGCCAAAGGTTTGTCAATTTTATTGGTTTTTTCATAAAACCCGCTCATTTGCCTTTTATTTATTAATTCAATAGTTTTCTTGGTTTCAATTGTATTCATCTCTCCTTTGATTTTCAGTATTTCTAATTTGGTATTTAATTGGGGGTTTCAATTGCTTTTTCTAGCTTTTTTCGCTTGTATGCCCAGATCATTGATCTCCTCTTTCCCTATTTTATTCATGTAGGCATTTAGGGATATAAAACTTCCCCCTAAGAACTGCTTTTTGCTGCATCCCATAAGTTTTGGTATGTTGTTTCATTATTGTCATTCTCTTGAATGAAGGTATTATTAATTGTTCTCTGATTATTCTTTGGCCCACTCCTTCTTTAGAATTAAATTATTTAGTTTCCAATTAGTTTTAGCTTATTTTCCATGGTACTGTTATTAAAAATGATTCTTATTACATCATGATCTGAAAGGATGCTTCGACTACTTGTGCTTTTCTGCACTGGATTGTGAGGTTTTTATGCCCTAGTACATGGTCAATTTTGAGTACTGTGCCATGTACCTTTTGAGAAGAAAGTATATTCTTTTTATCCCATTCAGTTTTCTCCAGAGGTCTATCATATGTGCCTTTTCTAAAATTCTGTTTACCTCCTTAACTTTTTTTATTATTTATTTTGAGGTTAGATTTATCAAGTTCAGAAAGGGGGAGGTTGAGGTCTCCCAATATTATAGTTTTGCTGTCTATTTCTTCCTGTAACTCCCTTAACCTCTCCCTCTAAGAATCTGTCTGCCATACCACTTGGTGCATATATGTTAAGCAATGATATTGCTTCATTGTTTATGGTTGCTTTTAGCAGGATATAATGTCCTTCCTTATCTCTTTTAATTAAATCTATCTTTACTTTGCTTTGTCTGAGATTAGGATTGCTACACCTGCTTTTTTTTTACTTTAGCTGAGGCACAATATATTTTATTCCAGCTTTTTACCTTTACCCTATGTGTATCCCCCCATTTCAAATGCGTTTCTTGTAACAGCATTATGTAGGATTATGGTTTTAATCCATTCTGCTATCTGCTTCTCTTTTGTGAGAATGTTCATCCCTGCACGTTCAGGGTATGATTTCTATCTGTGTCTTTTTTCTCCATCTAATTCCCCGTTTATGCTTTTATTTCTCCCTTTCCCCTTCTCCTCCTCAACAAGTTTTGCTTTTGCCCTACACTTTCCTCAGTTAATCCTCCTCTTTATTCCCCTCCCTATATTATGTTACCTCTTGCTACTTCTCCTCTCCCTTCTAACCACCCCCCTCCCTTTTTCCCCCCTTCCCCTCCTACTTCCCGTAGGACAAGTTAGATTTCTAAACTTATCAGGGTATGTTATTCCCTTCTTGAACTAGAATCAGATGACAGTAAAGCTCAAATACTGCTCTTCTCCCTCCCTTCTTTTCCCTCTACTATAATACGTTTTTGTGCCACTTCATTTGGTGTAATTTACCCTTTTCTACTACCCTCCTTACTGCTTCCCTCATAGCCCTCCCTTTATATATATAATTTTATATCATTACATCAGTTAATTTATACAGACATTCACAACCTATGTATCTCCCTTTCAGTTGTCATAATGACTGTACCATTCTCAAGAATGGACTTATATATGTATATATATACATACATCAGATGATATAATCCCACATAAAGATGTAAACAACCTGCCATTATTGGTTAATAATGTTGTGGGGTTTTCCCCCTGGTTACCTTTTTATGTCTCTCTTGAGTTTTGTATTTGGAGATCAAATTTTCCATTGAGTTCTGGCCTTTCATCAGGAAGGTCTGGAATTCCCTTATTTCATTGAATGTCCATCGCCTTGCCTGGAAAAGTATGCTTAGTTTTGCTGGGTAGTTGATCCTTGGTTGTAGTCCCAGCTCCTTTTGCCCTTCGGAATATCATATTCCAATTTCTCCTGTCTTTTAATGTGGAAGCTGAGAGATCCTGCGTGATCCTGACTGTAGTTCCACAATATTTGAATTGCTTCTTTTTGACTGCTTGCAGTATTTTCTCCTTGAGTTATAGCTCTGAAATTTGGCTATAATATTTCTTGGTGTTTTCAGTTTGGGATCTCTTTCAGGGGTGATCGGTGAATTCTTTCAATGAATATTTTGCCCTCTGGTTCTAGGACCTCTGGGCAGTTGTCTTTGATAATTTCTCTGAAGATACTGTCAAGGCTCTTTTTTCATCGTGGATTTCCGGTAGACCAATAACTCTTAAATTGTCTCTCCTGGATCTATTTTCCAGGTCAGTTGTTTTGCCAATCAGATATTTCACATTTTTTCTATTTTTTTCATTCTTTATGTTTTGTTTTATTACTTCTTGGTGCCTCATAGATTCATTAGCTTCCACTTGCTCAAGTCTAATTTTTAATGAGTTAGTGTTTACATTTTGCTTTTGAGTCTCCTTTTCCAGTTGGTTGATTTTGCCTCTCAGGGTGTCCTTTTCTCTCTCTAGATTCTGAATCTCCATAGCCATTTCGCCAATCTTATTCTTTAGGGACTTGATTTCATCAGTGGATTTTTTTTCCATTTTTTCCATATTTTCTTTTAGCTCCCTAATTTGGTTTTTAAAATCCTCCTTTAGCTCTTCCAGCAGTGCTTTTCAGGCTGGAGACCAGTTCATATTACCTTTTGAGGTATCTGATGTATCTACATTATCGTTACTTTTCTCTTCCATATTGGTATTTTGATCCTGCCTGTCTCCATAAAAAGAATCTATTGTCCTCGGTTTTTTTTTTTGTGTTCTTCTTCATGTTGGTTTGCCTTTTGCTGGCTTTACAACGAATTTCTACCTTTGGGCCTCAGGGCTTTCTGTCCCAGCTTTCTTATTCTGGGGGTTGTGAGTCTAGAATTATAACCTTCAGTTTCCTGAGGTGTGGGGGAGGGGTCTGGCTCCCTGGCGTCTCACTCCCTATGGGTGCTCTCCATCACTTGCTTTTCAGCAATGGTCTCAGCTGTTTGTTGTTTGAGCTGATGTCTGGCACTTCCCCTGGGGGAGCAAGGTTACGTCTGGGCTCCTGGCGTTGACCCCTGCTGACTCTGCCCCTATGGGACTAATGAACTTCTACTATTTGACCACTGAAGCCCCACTACTTTCTGCTCAGTTCCAGCGTTCTTTTTTTTTCCCAAGGAATTATCTGGGTGGGGAGGGGAGGGATTAGAGCTATTTATTCGGCCATTACGCCTCCCAGAAGTTCAAGAAGCCGCGTTTAATACGTTTGGGCTGCAAACTTCTGGAGACGGTGTTTCATGGGTGGCATTGCGCTGCCTCTCCTCGCTTCCACAGACTGCCATCCTGTGTTGGGAGGCCTGGGGATCTCCGCCAATTTCGGGCGCCCAGCTTTCTCCCAGCCCATCTCCCACGTGGATTTCCCAGCCAGATGCTTCCGCCTTGGTCTGGAGCAGCTCCGCACCGAGCACTCTCCTGCCTACAGGTTCGTTCCTCCAGCCTTTCAGACTCTCCTGACTCGGAAATTTGCCCCACGCAGACTCCTTGCGGTTTCTGACTCTCTCAAATCTGCTCAAATTCACCTTTTTATAGGAATCTGACAGACCTTGTGAGAGAGGTCCAGTAAGACGCTGCCTTCATGCAGCCATCTTGTCTCCACCCCCCCAGGAAATAAATTTATGAAGAAAAGTTTTGTAAAATCCTTCGCATGATTTTTAGAAAGCCTCGACCTTGAATACGTGTGCTCAGAGAAAAGGCAAAAAATAGCAGACAGGCTCAAAATTTTTCTATTAACACCTTCCTGAGATCCATATTACTACTCCTTATTTTGTAAAATTGCCAAGGCCCCTGTAAACTATGTATGTGAGCTGGTTCATCAGCACCCAGAAAAGAACTTGTTTGATTTATGTAGTTCCTAAACAACAAACTTAGCTTGATGAGAAGTTGCAAGTTTATGTACAATAGATAGAAAAGATTCTAACAATTGGCTTTTACACCAGGACAATTTTAAATTTGAGAGGGAAAGCTTGTAAATGAAATCCATTATGCATGTGAATCCTGATAAATCTTTATTGCTTATTGCATCTTTGTATCTGGATCTAAGCTGAGATTGGTGAAACTTTCTGCTTAAGGCAAAAGGCACTTAGGGCCATAACTAATTTTGTTTTGAGTTTGAATTTGGGTATAGTTATCTGCATTGAAAATCTGTAACTATATCTGAGTTTAAACAAAGCAAGAACGTTTTATCCAATCATATTGGGTATGTCACATGTCCCTGTTTTTTCCTTCTACAGCAAATTTCTGTGATCATAACAAGTAGTTAGTATAAGCTCTTTTGTGTTTTCTTACTAGGCAATCTAATCTTATTTTATCTAGAACTAGAACATGTGCAGAAATTTATACAACCTGCTTAAGATTCACCTTAAGATGTTCCCTTTGTTTAAAAACGATTCTAAGAGCAGTAGTATTTCTCCTATTATCACTCTCTTACTGCTACCAATGCAAGATCCCATTACAACACCTTTTTGACTAAGAAACTTTGTGATATCTAAGAATTCTGCAATAACTAGAAACTTTGTTTTTTACAATACTCCGGAATTAGTGTTACTTAAGGACTTTTTCACAGTAAAGTTTTGTCAACAAGGGTATAAATGCATGCCAGACACTTAGGGCTCCCTCTGTAAATGTTTCTTAAGCAATGTGAGAATGTTATTTTGTTTTTTGCTTGTCTAAAGTTTTGTTACAATTAATGATGCTAAAAAGAAGAATGTTTTGCAGTTTATTTTGTAAATGCCATCAAAGAAACATGGCATGACTAAAAGGTTAAAATTCTATATGCACTGGGTTAAAAATTGACAATTTAATGTATTTATGTATGTACTGAAGCCTGTTATTAATTCCTTAAGTGACATCTCATCCTCCTAGTGAGGAAATTATTAATGGATGAATGCAAAGTGTAAGATGCTGGCTTCTGATGTGAATTACTTAAATATCCCGATTGGCCATGGTTCAAATTTTGAGTTTGTAAAAATGATCAGGGTTATAAGGATTAGAAATGGTAATTTAAAATTGTGCCAAGTTCATCCTTGTAGGAGAATGGACAGAAAACTGATTCCTATAAGAAGACAAGAAGAAGAAGATGCTGTGCTGGAGATGGCTGGAACAAATACCAAGGACCAAAAGACTGCATTGACAATGTTCCCTGCCAGACAGCTGGATAAGAAAAGACTTTTTTGGGTGGGGTGGAGCCAAGACGGTGGCTGGAGAGCAGGGACTAGCGTGAGCTCCCTGCCGAGTCCCTCCAAAAACCTATAAAAATGGCTCTGAACCAATTCTAGAACTGCAGAACCCACAAAACAGCAGAGGGAAGCAGGGCTCCAGCCCAGGACAGCCTGGATGGTCTCTGGGTGAGATCTATCCCACACGGAGCTGGGAGCAGAGTGGAGTGGAGCGGAGCAGAGCCCAGTGTGAGTAGCACAGACCAACCAGACCAGGAGCTGAGTGGAGTGTGCCCTAGCACCCTGAGTCAGTGAGCTGCGCCAGTTATCAGACTTCTCAACCCACAAACACCAAAGACAGTGGAGAAAGTTAGTGGGAAAAGCTGTGGGAGTGGAAGGAGTTCGGGGTTTGGCCAGTGCCCCCGGGGCAGCAGAGGTGGAGCAGCTACAGAAGTACAGCTGCAGTTGCTTCCGGCCCCAGGCCCACCTGGTGGGAGGAGTTAAGTGGCGAATCAAAGCAGGAGTGAAGAGCCTGCTGAAGATCTAAGTCCAGGCCGGGTTGGGGGTTCTTGGGGAAAGAGGAGTGCTGGTGTGGCAGAGCTGGCACATCCCCCCTAAACGTGGAGCATGGAACTCTTTAGTCTACAAGCAGTCATGCCCCTCTGAAAAACTCAAGGGTCAAGTTAGTTGGTTGGGAATATGGCCAGGCAGTGAAAACGCGCCCAGATTCAGTCTCAGACTCTGGAATCCTTCTTCGGTGACAAAGAAGACCAAAACATACAGCCTAAAGAAGACAACAAAGTCATAGAGCCTACAACCAAAGCCTCCAAGAAAAACATGAACTGGCCCAGGCCATAGAAGAACTCAAAAAGGATTTGGAAAAGCAAGTTAGAGAAGTAGAGGAAAAATTGGGAAGAGAAATGAGAAGGATGCGAGACAACCATGAAAAACAAGTCAATGACCTGCTAAAGGAGACCCAAAAAAATACTGAAAAATACACTGAAGAAAACAACACCTTAAAAAATAGACTAACTCAAATGGCAAAAGAGCTCCAAAAAGCCAATGAGGAGAAGAATGCCTTGAAAGGCAGAATTAGCCAAATGGAAAGGAGGTCCAAAAGACCACTGAAGAAAATACTACTTTAAAAATTAGATTGGAGCAAGTGGAAGCTAGTGACTTTATGAGAAATCAGGATATTATAAAACAGAACCAGAGGAATGAAAAAATGGAAGACAATGTGAATATCTCCTTGGAAAAACCACTGACCTGGAAATAGATCCAGGAGAGATAATTTAAAAATTATTGGACTACTTGAAAGCCATGATCAAAAAAAGAGCCTAGATACCATCTTTCAGGAAATTATCAAGGAGAACTGCCCTGATATTCTAGAGCCACAGGGCAAAATAGAAATTGAAAGAATCCATCGATCGCCTCCTCAAATAGATCCCAAAAAGAAATCTCCTAGGAATATTGTGGCCAAATTCCAGAGCTCCCAGATCAAGGAGAAAATACTTCAAGCAGCCAGAAAGAAACAATTTGAGTATTGTGGAAACCCAATCAGAATAATCCAAGATCTGGCAGCTTCTACATTAAGAGATCGATGGGCTTGGAATGCAATATTCCAGAGGTCAATGGAGCTAGGATTAAAACCTAGAATCACCTACCCAGCAAAACTGAGTATCATGTTCCAAGGCAAAATATGGAGTTTCAATAAAATAGAGGACTTTCAAGCTTTCTCAGTGAAAAGACCAGAACTGAATAGAAAATTTGACTTTCAAACACAAGAATCAAGAGAAGCATGAAAAGGTAATCAAGAAACGGAAATTGCAAGGGACTTACTAAAGTTGAAATGTTTTGTTGACATTCCTACATGGAAAGATGATGATTATGATTCATGAGACCTCAGTATTAGGGTAGTTGAAGGGAATATGCATATATATATGTGTGTGTGTGTATATATATATATATATATATATATATATATATATGTTTATGTATATATATAAGTGAATGTGTATGTATGTATATATCTATGTGTATGTGTATGTATGTGTATATGTATATATGTGTTTATATATATGTATATATATATGTATGTATATATATATGTAAAAGAGAGAGAGCAGACACAGGGTGAGTTGAGGATGAAGGGAAGATAGCTAAAAGAAATAAAATTAAATTAAGGGATGAGAGAGTAACATACTGAGAGAGGGAGATAGGGAGAGATAGAATGGGGTGGATTATCTAGCATAAAGGTGGCAAGAGGAAGCAGTTCTGTGGGAGGAGGGGAGTGGGCAGGTGAGGGGGGAATGAGTGAACCTTGCTCTCATCAGATTTGGCCTGAGGGGGAATACCATACATACTCAGTTGGGTATCTTACCCCACAGGAAAGAAGAGGGAGGAAGATAAAAAAAATATAAAAGGCAGGGGGATGATGGAGTGGAGGGCAGATGGGGGTGGAGGTAATCAAAACAAACACTTTGGAAAGTGACAGGGTCAAGGGAGAAAATTCAATAAAGCGGGATGGGTTGGGAAGGAGCAAAATGTAGTTAGCCTTTCACAACATGAGTATTGTGGAAGGGTTATACATAATAATACATGTGTGGCCTAGGTTGAATTGCTCAACTTCTTAGGGAGGGTGGGTGGGAAGGGAAGAGGGAAGGGAATTTGGAACTCAAAGTTTTAAAATCAGATGTTCCAAAACAAAAAAAGTTTTTGTATGCAACTAAAAAATAAGATACACAGGCAATGGGGCGTAGAAATTTATCTTGCCCTACAAGAAAGGAAGGGAAAAGGGGATGAGAGGGGAGGGGGGTGGTAGAGGGGAGGGCTGACTGGGGAACAGGGCAACCAGAATATAAGCCAT
Organism: Trichosurus vulpecula; assembly: GCF_011100635.1. NCBI lineage: Eukaryota > Metazoa > Chordata > Mammalia > Diprotodontia > Phalangeridae > Trichosurus > Trichosurus vulpecula. The sequence goes on from NW_023494379.1 coordinate 1,524,327, forward strand.
CTTGGAGTGGGGGGGGAGGGTAGAAATGGGGAGAAAATTTGTAATTCAAACTGTTGTGAAAATCAATGCTGAAAACCAAATATGTTAAATAAATAAATTGCATTTAAATATTGCTATAAAAAAAAACAAAAAAAAATGTCATTCATCTGCTATTAAAAGTTCAAGAAGAATTTGCTGAGTTAACAAACGATACAAGTTTAAAACTTGAGTTTTCTAAAAATTCATTAAGTGAATTTTAGCTTGGGATTAGGACAGAATTTGCAACAATTTTTTAAATTGTCCTAAATGTACTTCTGCCATTTTGTACTATGTATTTATGTAAAGTGGCATTCTCAGCACTGACAATTATAAAATCAAAATATCAATCAACTTTAAAAGAATATTGAAGGTGCTCTATGTCCTACAGTATCAAACAGTCCACCAACATTTAATTCTTTATGTAAAAATAAACAAGCATATCCATCTAAAAAAAAAAAAACCTAGAATCACCTACCCAGCAAAACTGAGTATCCTGCTCCAAGGCAAAATATGGATTTTCAATAAAATAGAGGACTTTCAAGCTTTCTCAGTGAAAAGACCAGAGCTGAATAGAAAATTTGACTTTCAAACACAAGAATCAAGGGAAGCATGAATATATTGAGAGAGGGAGAAAGAGAGAGATTGAATACAGTAAATTATCTCGCATAAAAGTGACAAGAAAAGCAGTTCTGTAGGAAGGGAAGAGAAGTCAGGTGAGGGGGAATTAGTGAATCTTGCTCTCATCAGATTTGACCTGAGGAGGGAATACCATACATACTCAATTGGGTAACTTACCCCACAGGAAAAAAACAGGAAGAAGAAGATAAAAAAAGAGGGGGATGATAGAAGGGAGGGCAGATGGGGGTGGAGGTACTCAAAAACAAACACTTTTGAAAGGGGACAGGGTCAAGGGAGAAAATTCAATAAAGGGGGATAGGTTAGGAAGGAGCAAAATATAGTGAGTCTTTCACAACATGAGTATTGTGGAAGGGTTATACATAATGATACACATGTGGCCTATGTTGAATTGCTTGACTTCTTAGGGAGGGAGGGTGGGAAGGGAAGAGGGGAGAGAATTTGGAACTCAAAGTTTTAAAAACAGATGTTCAAAATAAAAAAAAAGTTTGTCCATGCAACTAGAAAATAAGATACACAGGCAATGGGGCGTAGAAATTTATCTTGCCCTACAAGGAAGGAAGGGAAAAGGGGATGGGAGAGGAGTCGGGTGACAGAAAGGAGGGCTGACTGGGTAACAGGGAAACCAGAATATACACCACCTTGGAGTGAGGGGGAGGGTAGCAATGGGGAGAAAATTTGAATTCAAACTCTTGTGAAAATCAAGGCTGAAAACTAAATATATTAAATAAAAAAAAGAATAGATAACCAAAAAAAAAAACAGTCTATAGCTTGACTATACGACTCACCTATCCCCATGTCTTTGTCTTTTTGTGTCAATTGCTTCATCATATATTCACATCACTGCGGGAACACCAGAACTGTTGCTACTTGGGGTTATTATTTAATTTTATTTCTTTCGTGACTTGATCTATGGTCAGCTTTGTTGAATTGTCGTGTAATTTCCTTTGATACACTTGAGCCATTTGTCTTCTTGTTACTTTATTTTTTAACCTCTTTGGGTCTTTTCATTCATGGAATCCTATATTTAGAGCTCATTGATTCCAACCCCCTCATTTTACAGATAAGGAATTTGAGGCCCAGAGAGGTAGTGATCCCCAGGGTCACATGGCTCCTCCTTGTCTGAGGTCATAGTCAGACCCAGGTTTTCCTGAATCCTGGGCTAGAGATTTCTTCATTGTAACCATGATGTCTCAGTTATTTTAGCATATTTGTAAACTTTTAAATTTTTTCCTTTTTAACTAATGTACTATTAATGCTTCAACTTGGATTTTGGAAAAACAAATGAATTCTTCATCGAGTTCCAAGTTTTATTTGATTTCCTACTCATTTTTTTTGTTCAGGCATAGATATAATAAAAGTACCCAAAGCATGCTGGATTTGTTTGACCACTGTGTGGTCAAGAGGCTAAGAGGTAGAAGAAGGCATCTGTTGTGTTATCCCTGTGATCCGGTTGGGAGGAGAAGGAAAAGGCTAGTTCTCTCTGCTTTTCAGAGACTCAGAGAGCAATTTTGAGGACAGAAGGGGAAGAAGGATTTCTCACCCCTTAGCTCAAACCTTTTGTTGGTGGGGAAGGAGGGGCTGGGTTACTGGCAAGCACAGTTAGAAGACCTCCCCCACTGGCCACTAGAGGGATCAGGTGTGAGGAGTTCTGATGTCCCCAGCCACTGATGGTGGGCTGTTTTGAGTCAAGGAACTACAGAACTCTCTGAGGCTTGATTCCCCACAGGGTAGAATCCCCACAGGAGCAAACCCCTTCGTTCACATCTGGTGGCTTTTGGAGGGCAGCAAGCAATCTCCCAGATGGAGTCATGGTATCCCACCTGGTAGGATGACTCTTAGACTGAGCACCAGGTTGGGAAGTCTTTGTTTATGGCACTTTTTTACATTCTTTTGACCTCTTAAACTTCTCTGGGTGGTGATTATTCTTTTTATTAGGCCTTTTTTCTCAGCCCGCAGCCTGTTTGACCATCTTATAATATGTTGCTTTTGCTTCTTTATCTTTTCTTTTAATTTGATGGCTTTTTAATTAGTTCCAAACAGTAGTCTGACAGTGCACAGATAACTGATTCTGAAATAAATTTCCATAGCAGTAGCTGATTGTTTCCTGCTAAGATACTGAATGTTCAACTTCATCTGTGTGGTAACATTGATTATTTTCCATTTCAGTGCTTTCTGACTTTCTTCTTAAAGAAAGTATTCATGTTTTTCATGGATGAGGCTTTTGTGTGGTCCCTAAACCCTTGGAATTTTGCTATTTTTTTATTCCAGACTTTATTTTTGCAACATTTTTAACCATTCACTCCTGTATCCATCTTTTCATTGAAGTCACAGAGCATCAAGATATATATTGACTTGGTTTGGAGGATCTTGTGAAATTCTCTGGGCCTGGAGTCAGGAAACTGGGCCTAGACACTTAGCAGCTGTGTGACCCTGGGCAAGTCACTTAACTTCTATTTGCCTCCATTTCCTTATCTGTAAAATGTGGATAATAACAGCACTCACCTCCCATGAGGATCAGATGAGATAATGTTTGTAAAGTGTTCAGCACAGGGCCTGGCTCAGAGCAGGCACTGTATAAATGTTAGCTACCGTTATTCTTTGTAGAATCTCTGTACTTCATTAATTGAGTGGAGGCTGGCACATGATATGTGATATGTTCTGCTTGTGCTCATCATGAGCACTGCAACAAGGCATGAGGACAAGAACCCTCCCAAATGATGCTTCATCAACTGCTTCATTCTCCTCTTGAAGGAAATTCTGTAAGCAATCTTTGCATTTAGTTAGCCACAACTTCGTTGTCTTCTGGCTTGACTATAGCAAAGTTAACATGATTCAGTTTTTCCAGTAGCTTGTAAACTCATCGGATAAAGGATTCAGACTTAACATATCCATAATGCATGCGGAAAATGGGACTGCACTGAGACTTGAAGAGCATTTTGTATTTTTGTTTGGTGAATAGCCATGACCTGGCGGCCAGCGTGCTTGTTGGGAGCGCCACCATGTGGATCTGGACTGTCCTCAGTCTATAATAGGTGCAGCCTATTGCTGAGACTGTATATTTTGAGATGAGGTCTGGTGCCTTGTGTTCTGATGGCACAATCTTTGGGAGTCAAGTGTCACCTCCGCATCAGCACATTTTGAAGACATGCATCGTGTCACAACCCTTATTTTACATTTGTTTTAATGTGATTTGTGTTTCATTCAGCTTATTAACTTCTCAGATTTGTGATGAAATTTATTCACACTGAACTTTTCAATGAAATGACTTATTTGACTGTAAATAAGATGTTCAATTTTTATATTCTGTAGAGGATTCTCAGAGGCAGAAGGCAGCTACAGCTGAAATCCAGATGATTTTGGCAGAAAAACAGCAAATCACAGCAGACCTGTACTCCATGGGAAAATCAAACAACTAGAAAAACAGAAGGAGGTTTTAGAAGGATATCAAAAAGTGTGGCTCACCTAAAATACAGTAAATCTAGAATTTTATGTTTATCTATCATCAGAAAGCTAGTAGATTGTGGTGTTATTGATCCTCCTTGTTTATCCTACTTTCAGCCTAGTAATTCTTGATTGATTTAAAATGGGACCATCCTAGGATTGATCTCTGGGCTAGCATAATCCATGGTGAGATTAGCAGACACTTCTCCCTAAAACACTGATCAGTGACTCTAAGACAGCCTTTCACTTTAGTGAGGACATGCTACCTTTCACATTATAGGTGTTCCATTATTTGATTTAAGTAAAAACATTGTTTTGCATATTGTTTACATTTATAGGTTATTCATTAGTAGAAAGCCTATCCCCTGCACCCACCCCTCTTATGGTGGGAAGTAGAGAAGCCCTGTTAGCAAGGCACATAAAATAGAGCTGAGAGGAACCCTGGCTATGTCCTACCATCCATCCCCTGGAGTTGCATAGAAAGGAAGTCACTTGTTGAAGAATTCAGGCAGTTCTGGGAGGCTGGCAGCTCCTCCAAAAGATGAAGCTGGTGGCAGGACATCCTGTTCCTACAAAGCCTTTCCTTTTTGGCTTTTGTACCTTCTCTGTGCTTCTCCCTTAATATGTTGAGGCCCAAAGTCTGGCTTCTGAAGGCACCCCCCTCTCCCCCCCTCCTGCTTTGAGGTGAGCACTCATTCCCCAGTCAGTGTTGTTTCCTTTTTTTCCCCTCTTCCCATAGAGTTACAGGAGTACTTTTAGGCAGATGGTCTTTATTCTATAAACTGGCCCTTGAACTTTTTGTTCCTTCTAGAATGAAGACGCATTGAAGAAATGTGTTGAAGATTATCTAGTAAGAATTGAAAAGGAAGAGAGGAAGTACCAAGCCCTGAAGGCTCATGCAGAAGAGAGGTTAAACCTGTAAGGGCTGGATCACTGGGAATTGGGGAGGGGGAGGGGGAGAGTCCTGTGGCAGAGAGCCTGTGATCCATAGGTCACCTGCACAATTAAATTTTTCTTCATGTTCAGTACAGCAAATGATGAAATTGCCCAGATTCACAGTGTGGAACATTTTATACCATTTTATATAATTTTTAATTTCAACCAGACCCAGAGTCTGAATTAATGAGAAACTGGAAGAGGATCCAGGACGTGGGCTTCTTTGTTCTCTAGAGTTTGCTCAGGAAATACCCTTACCTCTGTCAACAAGGCCGGATCAGACTGACCTAAGGACATTCTTACCCCTGTCAGCCATTGAAGGAGGAGACCCTAATCCTGAGAAGACCACCTCACTTAATATTCTATGGGTATACACTTTAACTGACCTTTGTCAACACTCTTGTCTTTACAAACCTATTCCATTAAGGAAAATCCTGTTCTTGTATCGTGGTTATACATACATGGGGGTCATAAAAGTGAGGTAACACAGGCTTGCTGGGTCTGCTAAATAACATATATAAGTTTTCTCATTCTTTTGTTCAGACAGCCAGAGCTTGTGCTCTGACTCCTTGTATGTACAAGTAAGCTAGCTTATCTATGCCTTAAGGGAAAATAATAAACAACATGGATTTTTCTATCACCTAGCTTGTTTGCCCCCTTCAACCAAACTTTCAGGTTTAATAGTTATAGTTCCGTGAAGTTTGGCTGGAATTGATGGAAATGGGACAAAGCAGCCTAATCTTGCCATGGCTTCAGGCACCACAGGATTAATTTTTTCTGGAATTTTGGCCTTGACAAGGTTGGGGTAAGTTGTCTCTCTTCTCAGCTTCCAAAAAAGACTCCCACACAATTGGTTGAAATCTGAAAATTCCCTTTAAGCTAGCTCTGGGGGCAGGGATCAAATCTCTGGTAAAATACAGATCTGTGGTCAAACGCACATAGATCCCCTGGAAACACTGATTGATCTATAAAATTAGCTATGGATCAATCAAAAACTAGAATTAGAAGTCCAACCATTTCTCCACTCCCTCCCTTCCTTCCCGTGGAGGCCTGGGGGAGAAAAACTGCACTTTGCTGTTACCCCCTCCCCCTCTGCCTCCCAGAACCTACTCTAACCAGAGAGGGGTAACTCTGTTCTGCTACCGTTGCCTCCTCTCTCTTCTCCTCCCCATCCATTTCCCCCTTCCCTTAAGGGCTCTGTTTTTGCCTTCTGCCCTATTCCTTCTTCCCTCCCTTGAAGGCTCTGATTATGCGGAGGAAAAATGCATTTTATCCTTACTCCTAGCCTTCCCTTACCTGCCCTAGTGCTCCTCCATCTCCCCCTTCCCCCTTCCTAAGGGATAGGATATGGAGAGTCAGAAAAATCAGGAATGCCAAGGCTTCCCCAAAGACCATAGGGGTGCTAATAGCCAACTCCTGAAAGCTTCTAATTCTCTGTTGTTTAAACTCTGAGCTCAGTCTGTATTTGTTCTGTATTTGTTTTGTTAATTGTGTGTTAATTGTCTGTGTGAGAGCGTGTGCTCTATCTCTATACCGTGTAAAATCTGAAACGCAGGTAGCCAGAGAATTCTAAGGCTGCAGTTACGGAAACAGAGACTTTTTTTTTAATGTCTGGTCTGGCCAACTGGACTTGAAGAAAAAAAAATAGAGCTGAATCATTTTAGCAGATTCTGGGATTGATTATTCATTAAAAGTCTGGAAACTGGTTAGTCGGATTTTAAGAGAAGGAACTCCTGAGATTGTAAAATCACTCCAGGAGCTCACTCTTGCTGAAACGCCTCCTCCCAATGCTGATCACTTATCATTCCCCACTCCCTCCCCAAAGTTAAGAGGGAATCTTTTCCCTTAGATTTAAGTGCGAAAAAGTTTTTAAGGAGTGAGCAAAAGGTGAAGTTTACTTGAGTTATGATCATTGAGATATATAACTAAGTAATCTGTAGATTCCTAATTCCAGTTATTCTACCGATTTCCTAATCATCCTAATTATACTATCATTTAGCACCCATCTCTCCATGTTTTCTGAGGAATATCATAATGGAAGCAAATTATATCTATAGTTTACCCTTATCTTATAAGATCAGATTGGTATGACCTGTTCTGGATTAAACCCTATTGCCTCTTCTGTGTGAATTACAGTAATTATGATAACCTAAACAAATTGACACACCCTAGACAGAATTTGCCAATTAATTGCACATGATATATTTCACTTATTCCTTTCCTTAATTTTGGTATTAGTAATACCAAATACCAAAAACCAATAATATTAGAGCTTTAATCAGGCAAGAAATAGATGTGAAAAAAGTAACCCATGGCTCCTACTGATCTCAAACAATATGTATTATGTTAATGGAAATATTGAGAAAGTACTCCTCTCCAAACTTTTTGTTTCTTTTTTAAATTTTCCTTCATTTTTAGGATTTATGGCTACAGATATCAAAGGTCTAGCATCCTGAACCCAACTATACCTAATCACAGACTACCATGAGAATAGGTCCTTGTATGATTGCCTGAAGTCCACTACTCTACATACCAAAGCAGTGTTAGAGTTGGCCTACTATTAGTCAGCAGCCTGTGCCACTTATATACAGAGATCTTTAGTACTCAAGCAAAACCAGTGATTGGACATCATGATGTGAAAAGTAAGTCCAGTTCTGCTGGGTTCTCAGTTAATCACCAGTGATTATCAGCCTAGTTTTTTTAACCAGTTAATATCAATTAGCTTTTTAAAAGGGATATTTACTTCAAAGATACAAGAATAGGGCATGAGGACTCTCCAAGATTTTCTGTGGAAGATAATTATTAACATAAAATGCTAAAGGAACAGAATGTGCTATGCTTATGACAAGGTGCTCCCCCGAGAATGCTACTGAGTAAGGCACCTCCCCTTTCTAAGCATGCTAGAGTTGGAAAGCAAATAAGAGCGAGATGGGAGGTCTCTCCAAACCCCAGTAAGGAGAATCTGATCTTTCCCAAGTTGACTACCTTCTGAAGTGGCATAAAATCCTAACCTTGTACCCTAACCTGGTCATACCATAATGGAAATGATGTGTTCAAATCTTGGCTTCATTTTTTAAGTTCAGTGGAAAAACTGGAGAGTGCTCAGAGTGGTCCAAATGGGATGCTGAATGGCTTTGGCATTCATTAAATATGAAATCTGGCTGAAAGAACCAAGGATATTCACCCATGGAAGATTTGGGAGGGAATTTTGGGGCAGGGTGGGCGGGATTTATGTTTTTAAATATTAGATATCTGCATTTAAGTATTAAAAAAGCAGTCATGTGAAAGAGAGATTAAACTTGATCTTCTTGGCCAAAGAACACAGAGTTAGGAGCAAGGGGCAGAAGTTGCCAAGATATGAATTTCACTTGGAAGAGAAACTTCCTAATAATTAGAGCTACCTCAGATGGAATGAGACTGCTCCTTACTGGAGTTCTTTAAGAAAGGCTTAGATTTCTCTTTTCAACTATATATTTTTTTCAACTCTGAAATTTTATGATTCTATGAATAGAAGAAATATTCACTAAATAAAGACTAGAAGGAATATATCTAATCAAAGTAATCCATTTAGAAACACCTTTTCTGTGAAAAATCTGAGCCAGATCATTTTAACCTAAGATGATTAAGAAGAAAATAAATTTTTGATAGAAATAAACAGTACAGATAGAATTCATGAGTTGTCGCATAGTCATTACAGACAGGAATTGCTGATGCATTCTGTAGTTGGGTCCAGTATTCAGTACGAAGACAACAGGCTGGATCTCATCTGGGAAATTGCCCAGCAATTTCACTCGTTCTGTTACTCTCTTCTTCAGAACTTATCTTTTTAACACCAATGTTCTCCTAGTGCTGTTGAATGGATGAGAATCACAAAATACCACATTCTCACAATCACGCAAGAATCAAAACTGTCCAGGACACACTGGGAAAGGCCAGCTTTGGTTTGTGCCAGAGAAACAGTACGTAAAACACAAAGATATTGATTTCACAAAGAAAGGAAGTGATCTGGCCATGTATCAAGGGCAAAGGGTAACAGATATTCAGTTCAAATGCTGCAAGGGGACCCTTGAAATGTGAAAAGGATCTCTACACTTCTAGGAGACCTTCTTTGGACAGATGTGGACTGTAATATGAAGACAAGGCATTAATGGTTTATGTTCTAATCCATACCAATAAAGGAAATACCTGTTCTGATGAGATCACTGATCCCCCAAAACACAGAAAAAGACATTTTGTATAATCTTGCCTAACTCTGAAAAAAATCACTTCTGCTATAACAATATGTCAGAAGTGGAGCCAAGATGGCAGAGTAAAAGCAGGGACATGCCCAAACTCTCTCACAAGTTATTTCAGATACTTCTTGAGAAGGGAAGCTGAACAAATTTGAGAGATATAGAATGCACTAGGAGACAGAATGTGGCAGATTTCCAAGCCAGGAGAGTATGGAAAGTTGACAAAAGGGATTTGTTGCACTGGGCTGGGAGAGTACTGAGCACACTGAACTACGCCCAACCATATCGGAGCACCATACTGGAATGTGAGCAGGCCCAGCCTGCTGGCTGCGGTGGTGATCCCCAGGCCTCTCAGTGTAGGACAGGAGTCTGTCAGAGCTAGGTAAGACAGAAGCACAGAACCTGCAGCAACAGCAGCAGCTACTCCTGGAGCTATCAGCCCACAGTGTAACCACAGTGTAAAGGTTTGAAACTCACCTTATTGGACTTCCAGGAGCCATGATGACCAAGTAAACTTTAAGAGCTCTCATCCCTCCCTTGATGACCTTGAGTAACCCAGAGAATACTGCCTTAGGAGAAACCCTGGAATAGAGGAGCCAGAAGTAGGAGTTCAGTAGTTGTTTATCTTGGGAAGCTAAGGAGACCCCCTCTTGTGGTGATGGAAGGAGATCAGTACAGGAAGGTAGGCATCCCAGCAAGTCACACCTCAGCAGACCAGTGGGACTTCCTGAGCCCCAGGTGGAGTGGAGCCAGCAAGTGCCCTTACCAGGACCCAAGGCATGCCTTTATACAGCCAGAGGAATTGGCAGACACCAGCACAGACCTATGGTCGAGACCACCCATGCTATATAGCACAGCCCTAGGGGAAGAGGAAACTTCCAGAAGTCAGGCCACCCATCACCTACACCTCATGCTGTGAGCTTCGGTGTAACTCTAGGGGAACTCAGAAAAACTTCACTGGGTCTCAAACCTTGGCACACACCAGCTAGCTCCAGCTCAGCACCAGGTGAACTGCAGCAGTATATAGCTTCTAGCTGACAAAATGAGAGGCCACAGCACATAAAGCCAGTAACCAGGCCTGTAGCTCCCAACACAAGAAGCTTGGGACAGAGCCCCAGAAGGAGAGATCCACTTTAAAAGTCAGGAAAAATGCAACTACCATGAAGAAGGAAGCTAGAAAAGTAAAAAAGACCATTAAATTGCATTATGGGGACAGAAAAGCTCAAATCACAGATTCAAAAGAGGACAGCATTGACACTATACCCACATCTGAAACCTCAAAAGGGAATATGATCTGGTCTCAAGCCCAAAAAGCATTCCTGGAAGAGCTCAAGGAGGATTTTAAAAGCCAAATTAGAGAGGAAAAAGAAAAAAACTACAGAATGTAACAGGAGAAAATGAATCCTTGAAAAGTAAAATTGGCCAAATGGAAAGAGATGCAGAAGCTATCTGAAGAAATAATTTGTTAAAAATTAGAATTGAGCAAGTAGAAGCTAATGACTCTATGAGGCATCAAGAAGCAGTCAAACAAAATCCAAACAATGAAAAAATTGAAGAAAACATAAAATATCACATTGGAAAAACAACTGACCTGGAAAACAGATCCAGGACAGATAATCTAAGAATTATTGGTCTTCCAGAAAGCCTGGATAGTATCTTCCAAGAAATCATCAAAGAATACTGTCCCCAGGTCCTAGAACCAGTGGGTAAAACAGTCATCAAAAGAATCCACTGATCACCCCCGAAAGAGATACCAAATTGAAAACTCCAAGGAATATTGCAGCCAAATTCCAGAATGATCAGGTCAAGGAGAAAATACTGCAAGCAGCCAGAAAGAAACAATTCAAATATTGTGGAACTATAGTCAGGATCACACAAGACCTTGCAGCTTCTACATTAAAAGATCGGAGGGACTGGAATATGATATTCTGAAAGGCAAAAGAGCTTGGACTACAACCAAGGATCAACTATCCAGCAAAATTTACCATAATCTTTCAGGCAAGGGGATGGACCTTCAATGAAATAAGGGAATTCCAGACCTTCCTGAAGAAAAGGCCAGAGAGCTCAGTGGGAAATTTTGATCTTCCAATACAAGACTCAAGAGAGGCATAAAAAGGTAACCAGGGGGAAAAAGAAAAAGAAAACTTCATTATTCAATAAGTTAAAGTTGTTTACATCCCTATATGGGAGGATAGCTGCTAATTTTGAGAATGATATAGTTAGTACGATATCTAAAAGGTATATACATAGGCAGAAGGAGTGGGCATAAATTAACTGATTTAATGATAAACAAATTTAATTAAGAGATGTAAAGGGATTGTAATGGGAGAAGAGGTAAGGAGGAGGCAGAAAAGGATAAATTACATCACATGAAGAGGCACAAAAACATAATATACTAGAGGGAAAGAAGGGAAGGAAAACAGCAGTGTTTGAGCTTTACTCTCATCTGATTTTTTTCAAGGAGGGACTACCATAGTCTGTTAAGTACAGAAATCAAACATGCCCTATAGGCAGTAGGAGGGAAAAGGGGAAAGAAAAGGGAGGGGGACTTAGAAGGGAAGGAAGAAGTAGCAAGGGGAAAGAGCAAGATAAGGGGGGAGGCTGACAGGGAGGGAATATTGAGGGAAGCAGTGGTCAAAAGCAAAACTTTTTTTTGAAGGGGGAAAGGCAGGGCAATTGGGGTTAAGTGACTTGCCCAAGGTCACACAGCTAGTAAGTGTGTCAAGTGTCTGAGGCCAGATTTGAATTCAGGTCCTCCTGACTCCAGGGCTGGTGCTCTACTCACTGCACCACCTAGCTGCCGTAGCAAAACTCTTTTGAGGAAGGGAAGGGAGAAGGGAGAAACAAAAGCATAAAAAGGGGGGAATAGGATGGAGAAAAAGACACAGATAGTAATCATAACTGTGAATGTGAATGGGATGAACTCTCCCATAAAACAGAGATAGATAGCCGAATGGATTAAAAACCATAATCCTACAATATGTTGTTTACAAGACACACACTTGAAACGGGGGATACACACAGTGTAAAGGTCAAAGGCAGGAGTAGAATACATAATTCTTCAGCTAAAGTAAAAAAAGAAGGGGTAGCAATCTAATCTCAGATAAACAAAAGCAAAAATAGATTGAATTAAGAGATAAGGAAGGAAACTATATTTTGCTAAAAGGTACCATAGAAAATGAAGTAATATCATTACTTAACATATATGCACCTGGTGGTAGAGAATCCAAATTCTAGAGGAGAAGTTAAGGGAGTTACATGAAGAACTCAACAGCAAAACTATACTAGTCGTGGACCTCAACTGCCCCCTCTCTGAATTTGATAAATCTAACCTCAAAATAAACATGAAAGAAGTTAATGAGGTGAATAGAATTTTAGAAAAGGTAGATATGATAGACCTCTGGAGAAAACTGAAAGGGGACAGAAAGGACTATACCATTTTCTCAGGGGTACATGGCGCATACACAAAAATTGACCATGTACTAGGGCATAAAAACCTCACAATCCAGTGCAGAAAGGCAGAAATAATCAATGCATCCTTTTCAGATCATGATGCAATAAAAATTATTTGTAATAAAGAAACATGGAAATATAGACTAAGAATTGGAAACTAAATGATCTAATCCTAAAGAATGAGTGGGTCAAAGAACAAATAGTAACAATAAATAACTTCATTCAAGAGAAAGACAATAATGAGACAACATTCAAAACTTATGTTATGCAGCAAAAGTAGTTCTTAGGGGAAGTTTTATATCTTTGAAGGCTTACATGAATAAGATAGAGAAAAGGGAGATCAATGAATTGGGCATGCCACTGAAAAAGCTGGAAAAAGAACAAATTGAAAATCCCCAATTAAATACCAAATTAGAAACACTGAAAACCAAAGGAAAGATTAATAAAACTGAAATCAAAAAACTATTGAAATAATAAATAAAACTAATAGTTGATTTTATGAAAAAAAAAACAATAAAATTGATAAACCCTTGGTCAATTTGATTTAAAAAAAGAAAGAAGAAAAGCAAATTACCAGTATCAAAAATGAAAAGGGTGAATTCACCTCCAATGAGGAGGAAATTAAAGCAATAATTAGGAATTATTTTGCCAAATTGTATGCCCATAAATTTGATAATGTTAGGGAAAGAGATGAATATTTACAAAAATATAAATTGCCCAGGTTAACAGAAGAACAAGTGAAATACTTAAATAACCCCATCTCAGAAAAACTCCCTAGGAAAATATCTCCAGGTCCAGATGGATTTACAAGCCAATTCTATCAAACATTTAAAGGGCAATTAATTCCCACAATTTATAGACTATTTGAGAAAATAGGCAAAGGAGTCCTACTAAAGTATTTTTTATGACACAAATATGGTACTAATACCTAAACCAGAAAGAATCAAAACAGAGAAACAAAATTATAGACCAATTTCCCTAATCAATATTGATGCAAAAATTTTAAATAAAATATTAGCAAAAAGATTACAGCAACTTATCATGAGAATAATACACTGCAACCAGGTAGGATTTATTCCAGGAATGCAAGGATGGTTCAATATTAGGAAGACTATTAGCATAATTGATCATATCAACAACAAAACTACAAGATACCATATAATTATCTCAATAGATGCAGAAAAAGCTTTTGACAAAATGCAACACCCATTCCTATTAAAAACACTAAAGAGCACAAGAATAGAGTGTTCCGTAACATGATAAGTAACATCTACCTAAAACCATCAGCAAGCATTATATGTAATAGGGATAAGCTAGATGCATTTCTGATAAAATTAGGGGTGAAACAAGGATGTCCATTATCACCCCTATTCTTCAATTTGTTACTAGAAATGTTAGCTTTAGCGATAAGAGAAGAAAAAGAAATTGAAAGAACTAGAATAGTCAAAGAAGAAACTAAGTTATCACTCTTTGCAGATATGATGATTTACTTAGAAAATCCTAGAGAATCAAGTAAAAAAAACTATTTGAAATAATAAATAACTTTGGCAAAGTTTCAGGATATAAAATAAACCCACATAAATCCTTGGCATTCCTATACATTACTAATAAAGCCCAACAGCAAGACATAGAAAGAGAAATTCCATTTAAAGTTACTGTACACATTATAAAATATTTGAGAGTCTACCTGCCAAGACAAACCCAGAACCTATATGAACACAATTACAAAATACTTTTCACACAAATAAAGTGAGATCTAAATAAATGGAAAAACATCTGTTGCTCATGGTTAGGCTGAGCTAATATAATAAAAATGACAATTTTACCTAAATTAATTAATTTACTTGTTCATTGCAATACAAATCAAACTATCAAAAAACAATTTTATAGAACTAGATAAAATAATAACAAAATTCATCTGGAAGAACAAAAAGTTCAGAATATCAAGGGAATTAATGAAAAGAAATGTTAGGGAAGGTGGGCTAGCCATACCAGATCTTAAACTGTATTATAAAGCAGCAATCATCAAAACTACTTGTTACTGGCTAAGAAATAGAGTGATGGATTGGTGGAATAAGTTAGGTATACAAGACACAGTAGTTAATGAATACAGTAATCTACTCTTTAATAAACCCAAAGAGTCCAGCTTCTGGGTTAAGAATTCACTATTTCACAAAAACTGTGGGGAAAACTGCAAAATAGCATGGCAGAAACTGGTCATAGAACAATATGTTACATTGTATACCAAAATAAATTCAAAATAGTTTCATAATTTAAATATAAAGGCTGATACTACAAGCAATTTGGGAGAGCAAGAAATAGTTTACCTGTCAGATTTATGGAGAAGGGAAGGATTTATGACCAAACAAGAGATAGAGAGCATTATGAAATGCAAAATGGATAATTTTGATTATGTTATATTGAAAAATGTTTTGTACAAACAAAGTCAATGCAACAAAGGCTAAAAGGGAAGCAGAAAATTGGGAAATAATTTTTACAACCAGTGTCTCTGATAAAGACCTCATCTCTAAAATATACAGGGAACTGAGTCAAATTTATAGGAGTACAAGTCATTCCCCAATTAAGAAATGGTCAAAGAATACGAACAGGCAGTTTTATTTTTTTTTAAATTTAATTTATTTATTTAACATATTTAGTTTTCAGCATTGGTTTTCACAAGAGTTTGAATTACAAATTTTCTCCCCATTTCTACCCTCCCCCCCTGACTCCAAGATGGCGTATATTCTGGTTGCCCTGTTCCCCAGTCAGCCCTCCCTTCTGTCACCCCACTCCCCTCCCATCCCCTTTTCCCTTCCTTTATTGTAGGGCAAGATAAATTTCTACGCCCCATTGCCTGTATATCATATTTTCTAGTTGGATGCAAAAAACTTTTTTTTTGTTTTTGAACGTCTGTTTTTAAAAACTTTGAGTTCCAAATTCTCCCCCCTCCTCCCTTCCCACCCACCCTCCACAAGAAGTCAAGCAATTCAACATAGGCCACATGTGTATCATTATGTATAACCCTTCCACAATACTCATGTTGTGAAAGACTAACTATATTTTGCTCCTTCCCAACCCATCCCCCTTTATTGAATTTTCTCCCTTGACCCTTTGCCCTTTTGAAAGTGTTTGTTTTTGATTACCTCCACCCCCATCTGCCCTCCCCTGCATCATCCCCCCCTTTTTTATCTTCTTCCCTCTTCTTTCCTGTGGGGTAAGATACCCAATTGGGTATGTATGGTATTCCCTCCTCAGGCCAAATCTGATGAGAGCAAGATTCACTCATTCCCCCCTCACCTGCCCTCTCCCCTCCTCCCACAAAACTGCTTCCTCTTCCCACCTTTATGCAAGATAATCCACCCCATTCTATCTCTCCCTCTCTCCCTCTCTCAATATGTTACTCTCTCATCCCTTAATTTGATTTTATTTCTTTTAGATATCTTCCCTTCGTCTTCAACTCACCCTGTGTCCTCTCTCTCTCTCTCTCTCTCTCTCTCTCTCAAATACATACACATTCACTTATATATATACATAAACATATACACACATATGCATATTCCCTTCAGCTACCCAAATACTGAGGTCTCATGAATCATACATGTTATCTTTCCATGTAGGAATGTAAACAAAACAGTTCAACTTTAGTAAGTCCCTTGCAATTTCTTTTTCTTGTTCTTTTTCTTGATTACCTTTTCATGCTTCTCTTGATTCTTGTGTTTGAAAGTCAAATTTTCTATTCAGTTCTGATCTTTTCACTGAGAAAGCTTGAAAGTCCTCTATTTTATTAAAAATCCATATTTTGGCTTGGAGCATGATACTCAGTTTTGCTGGGTAGGTGATTCTTGGTTTTAATCCTAGCTCCATTGACCTCCAGAATATCGCATTCCAAGCCCTTCGATCTCTTAATGTGGAAGCTGCCAGATCTTGGCTTATTCTGATTGTGTTTCCACAATACTCAAATTGTTTCTTTCTGGCTGCTTGCAATATTTTCTCCTTGATCTGGGAGCTCTGGAATTTGGCAACAATATCCCTGGGAGATTTCTTTTTGGGATCTATTTGAGGAGGCGATCGATGGATTCTTTCAATTTCTATTTTGCCCTGTGGCTCTAGAATATCAGGGCAGTTCTCCTTGATAATTTCTTGAAAGATGATATCTAGGCTCTTTTTTTGATCATGGCTTTCAGGTAGTCCAATAATTTTTAAATTATCTCTCCTGGATCAATTTTCCAGGTCAGTGGTTTTTCCAATGAGATATTTCACATTGTCTTCCATTTTTTCATTCCTTTGGTTCTGTTTTATAATATCTTGATTTCTCATCAAGTCACGAGCTTCCACTTGCTCCAATCTAATTTTTAAAGTAGTATTTTCTTCAGTGGTCTTTTGGACCTCCTTTTCCATTTGGCTAATTCTGCCTTTCAAGGCATTCTTCTCCTCATTGGCTTTTTGGAGCTCTTTTGCCATTTGAGTTAGTCTATTTTTTAAGGTGTTGTTTTCTTCAGTGTATTTTTCAGTATTTTTTTGGGTCTCCTTTAGCAAATCATTGACTTGTTTTTCATGGTTTTCTCACATCCTTCTCATTTCTCTTCCCAATTTTTCCTCTACTTCTCTAACTTGCTTTTCCAAATCCTTTTTGAGCTCTTCCATGGCCAGGAACCAGTTCGTGTTTCCTTGGAGGCTTTTGTTGTAGGCTCTTTTACTTTGTTGTCTTCTTTAGGCTGTATGTTTTGGTCTTCTTTGTCACCAATCAAAGAATCCAGACTGAATCTGTGTGCATTTTCGCTGCTTTTCATATTCCCAACCAACTAACTTGACCCTTGAGCTTTTCAGTGGGGTATGACTGCTTGTAGACTAAAGAGTTCTATGTTCCACGTTTGGGGCGGATGTGCCAGCTCTGCCACACCAACACTCCTCCTTCCCCATGAACCCCCAACCCGGACTGGGCTTAGATCTTCAGCAGGCTGTGCACTCCTGCTCTGATCTGCTACTTAATTCCTCCCACCAGGTGGGCCTGGGGCCAGAAGCAACAACAGCTGTAGCTGCCCCACCTCCGCTGCCCCCGGGGCTGGAAGGCAAATCTCGAACTCCTTCCACTCCTGCAGCTTTTCCCACTAACCTTCTCCGCTGTCTTTGGTGTTTGTGTGTTGAGAAGTCTGGTAACTGCCACAACTCACTGATTCAGGGCGCTAGGGCCCGCTCCGCCGGCTCCTGGTCTGGTTGGTCCGCGCGGCTCACGCTGGGCTCCGCTCTGCTCGGCTCCCAGCTCCCAGCTCCCAGCTCCGTGTGGGATAGACCTCACCCAGAGACCATCCAGGTTGTCCTAGTCTGGAGCCCTGCTTCCCTCTGCTGTTTTGTGGGTTCTGTCATTCTAGAATTGGTTCAGAGCCATTTTTATAGGTTTTTGGAGGCACTCGGCAGGGAGGTCACACTAGTCCCTGCTTTCCAGCCGCCATCTTGGCTCCACCCCCCCAGAACAGGCAGTTTTCTAAGGTAGGAATTTAAGATATGTGCAGTCATAAGAAAAAAATGCTCTAAATTACTATTGATTAGGAAATGCAAATCAAATGCAAATCCTGTTGGATTGGATAACATGACAAAACAGGAAAATGACAAATGCTGGAGAAGATTGGGAAAATAAGAACACTGTTACATTGTTGGTGGAGTTGTGAACTGATACAGTCATTCTGGAGAGCAATTTGGAACTATGCCCAAAAGTCTATAAAAATGTGCATACCCTTTGACCCAGCAATACCACTTCTAGGGATGTATCACAAAGACATCACACAAGTGGGTGATCGACCCATATGTACAAAAATATTTATAGCAGATCTTTGTGGTGGCAAATAATTGGAAATCAAGGGGATGCCCATCAATTGGTAAATGCATAAATAAGTTGTGGTATATGCATGTAATGGAATACCATTGTGCTATTAGAAATGAGGAGCAGACAGACTTCATTATAACCTGGAAAGATTTACATGATCTGATGCTGATAGAAGGGAGCAGAACCAGGAGAACATTATACACAAGTACAGACACACGGTATCTGTGATGACTAACTTTGACAGACTTTGCTCTCCTCAGCAATGCCAGGTTCTAAGACAGCTCCAAAAGACTCATGATGAAAAAAGCTATCCACATCCAGAGAAAGAATTGAAGAGTTTGAGTGCAGATTGAGGCAAACCATTTGCTCTCTCTTTTTTCTTTTTCGTTCTTTTTTGGTTTTGTTTCTTCTTTCTCATGATTCATTTCATTGGTTATAATTCTTCTTTACAACTTGACTATTATGTAAATAAGTTTAATGTGAATGTAGTTTAATGTGTATATGTAGAACATATATTGGATTACATGCCCTCTTTGGGGAGGGGGAGGAGAGGGAGAGGGAGAAAATGGGGAACTCAAAAACTTGTGGAACTGAGTCTTGTAAACTGAAAATAAAAAAAAAATTAAAAAAGAACAATATGTGAGATGGTTCCAAAATAACCTGAGTAGTAGTGATAAGTTTTAATTTCCAGTCTCCCAAGAAGTTATTTTTTAAAGGTTCCCCCTCCTCTGAGCCTCATATCTGGAAATACTCTGACCATGTATGCTGAGGCCTCTCTGCACGGCAGGACTAAATGGCCAAGGCCAAGAAGGACAATGTTTCTAGGTAGTTCACACAAACTGAGACACAAACAGTACCAAGGAAAGGCTTAGAGCTAAAAGATGAATGCAAAACATCTTTACACTGATTTGTTAACTCATCCAAAATATTTTCATGCCTCAAGACCATCAGATATATTTATTTCTCTCTGAAGCAACTGGCTTCCTCAGTGGAGAAGAAGTTTCCCACCTGTCTTTTCAACATGCCACTTTGCCAGCCAAACTTCTCCACAGTGAACTTTTCCAGTCTGTTGGACTGTCTGAACCTGCTTAGCTATGGTCCTTTGGATCTATGAAATCCCAAAATGTACTTGTGTAAGGTAGTGAGAGAATAAAGTGTGAAGGCTTCACAGGGAATATGTGTGTATATATATAGATATGTATTTATATCTAAAATGTTTGAGAATCAATATTTAGAGAAAAGGGAAATGTGATAAATTTGAGTCTGTGGGAATCTGATTATTTAGCCTTTAGGAATGTCTTTCTTCCCCTCCTTCTTTAGATTTATAGATGTTGCCTCAGCTGTGAAGGGAATACAAGATTGTGAAAGTTTCCCTATGAATAACTCAGGCAAGGCAATATTCAAATAGAGATAGTACAAATTTAGTTAGGATGTGAACCTCCCCAGGCCTAAGTTTTGTTTTCCTGAATATCATATCATTTCGGGGAAACCAGATGATATTCCCCTCTCCCCCTCCCCTAGCCTACTTACAAACTGCCATCTTAGCATTAAAGTTTCCCTATAAGGTAATTCTGTAGTTTCCGTGCTTGTATTGGGTAAAAACTTATTCCTGGTTAGATTGTGAGGCCACTGGTCTCTGCAAATGGGGTTGGGGGTCCAGCCTCTGGAGTGGGATTTCTCAGAATTGTTTGTACAAGGATATATATCTCCCTGCTTGTCTTCTCCCCTTCACCTCTGTTCACTGTTATCTCTGCCCTGGTAGTGAGAAATACCCAATTCTCACGAGACTCGATCAAATAAAGCTTCTGTTTTTTTCTGCCTTGAGAAATTGAGACACCTCTGCTTTTTTTTTTTTACTTGACTCAGTGGTCTTTTGACCCACACACACCGTTAGGATATTCACAGCATAACATATTCGTTTAATCTTTCTTGAATAGAAGCAGTGACTACATCTAGTAATATATTCTTGGCCTGCAGCTTTTCTTTATATAGACAATGCGTTGCAAAATGTCTTTAAATTATTTCTATGAGATAGTCTTTTTATTTACTGACATTTTACAGAGAGGGGAAACCCCAGAATTAAAAGTTTTGCACTGACTTGGAAAATGGAAAAAGGTTTGTTTATTTATCTATTTATTTATTTATTTACTTATTTATTTATTTGCTTATTTATTTATTAATCAAAGATAGTTCCTATTAAGACTGAACCTTGGTGCAGCTAGGTGGTGCAGTGAGTAGAGCACCAACCCTGGAGTCAGGAGGACCTGAGTTCAAATCCAGCCTCAGACACTTGACACATGTACTAGCTGTGTGACTTTGGGCAAGTCACTTAACCCCAGTTGCTCTGCCAAAACAAACAAACAAACAAAAAGACCGAACCTTGTCTTCAGGCATGGAAGTCATAAATGGACATGATTTTAAAATTAGTTCAAAAAGCCATCAGTGTGCATTTGTTAAATGCCTACTAGGTACAGGCATAGGCTATGGCAATTTTACCATCAGCCCTGTTAGACAGTAACTTCTATATCACAACATCTCACATGATGAACCCACCAATATTATCATCACCAAAACCACAGCTTTTTCTTTTAGTATGTGCTTTATATTTGAAATGCCCACTCTATTACTCAAGATGGCTGCCTATCCCAACCCCACCCCCTTTGTCACCCTAATTTAGAATGGGCTTAAAATTTCCAATTCTTTGTGAAGACTCAAAGGACCACTGGATTTAGAACTGGAAGGGACCAGAGAGAATCTTACACCTTCATTTAAAATCAATCAATCACTATGCATTTATCAAAAGTGCCCACTACATGCCAGGCACCAGGAATACAAAGATAAAACCATCCTTGACTTCAAGGAGCTAACATTTCTTTGAGCAGTACAGCATGTACATATATGCGTGCATATACAGGATATATACTCAATAGAATACATGTATGTGTATGTATATACAGAATTGGAGAGATGGAAGGGACTTCTGCACTAAGATCTTATGTATTTGCAGGTTTGGGGTCATCACTCTGGCTAGAGGTGTACTTTCTTTAAACTGAGTCTCCCTGAAGGTGTGACAAACTTGGATACAAGGGTTCAAGATCTGTAGCATCTGTAGGGTCAGTTCTTCCTTCTCTCTTCTGTCTACTGTTAAGCCCCTTATCCCAGTACATTTATCATTTCAAAATCTATCCCTGCTCTCAATAGAGCAGTAAACATTTCTTGTCACTCTATTCTGATGTCTAATCTCCTGGCTATTTACTCTCCTGTCTTGAGGAAATTTATCTTTTCCTCAGTCTCCTAATTCACTCAACTGTGAAATCTTATCTAGCACCTCTTAAAGAGGGTGCCCTACTTCCCCAATTAGCAGAATCAAAATTAGGTGTTTATAAGCAGGAGGAGCTGTCTCAACTATTAAATTTCTATAAGAGACTCCCAAGGGAGTATCATAGTATGCATCCACGTTTCCTGTCATAATAGCAGTATTCGTCACCTCCTCCTTTAACTTGCTCATACAGTTTCTAAGTGAATTCCAGGGTTTATCCTCACTGGGCCATATAGAATCAACAGGATATTTTCTATGACATTCTTCGGCTGCTAATGCTAACAGACTAACAGTATCCTTGCCACTGCCTTGAAGATGATGATCCCTAAACACTTGCTGCATGAAAGGATTCTCACTAATGCATATGAATCTCATACAATCCACATCATCCATCAACAAATTCTGAAGTAAAAAAAAATGGAGTGTTAGCGTGGAGATACCTTTAATTCCAAGTTCCAAGCCAGGCACTCTCCAAAAAATGCTTATTACGCTTTTGTTTTTTGGCAAGTTGTGAAAAATTCTCTCAATGTTTGATTTCAAAAGTAGCAAAATCAATCCTTTGCTCCTCTTTCCCATGGGAGTTAATCCCTTCAGTTTTGTATCTCTGACATGGTAGTGAAAAGTCCTAACTGGTGAGTGAACACATGCCCACTCTATCTAGCCTGGCAAAAATAATTCAAATTTACAAATATTTGTTACATCCATCACAATGTATCAGATAGAAATAAGCTGAAGGGTTGGAAGAGTATCGTGTACTCATAAGAAATGGCTAGAAAGAAATCCCAGAAGGATAGTGAGAACCTTTGGGGTGAAGCTCAATGAAAGTTTGCTGAGTGGGACCAAGTTGCGTTGACTGGATCTGGTAGAAATTGATACTATCTCATCTCCACAAGGCCCTCACTGCATCAAGACAATCTTGTTTCTTACCCCTCCCTCCCTGGTTCTCTTCCCCACTCTCCACAATGGCTGCTCCAAACTTTTTCTTCTCTTTTCGAACATCCTGCAATACCACTCTGCTTAAATGATTGACTCATACTTCACTAAGAAAATCAAGACCATTTACTATGGACACTCTCTTCTCTTTCTTCTTCATTTCACAATCTCCTGATTTCACCTCTCAATATTTCCTCCATTATTCTGGTCTCAGGTAAAATGTTGCCCTTTCTCCTTGCTAGGGCCAAGTCTTTTACAAGTCCTTTTGATCCCATGGCCACTTGTTTTCTTCATCAAAATACCCCTCTCCCATTCCACCCACCTTTCAATCTCCTACCAACTACTATTTCTACCCTGATGTCTACAAATACAGCCAATAACTGACAAAAAAAGAACCTCATTAGATCCCAGTATTCTTGCTAACTACTATCTTGTATCTCTCCTTTTCTCAGCCAAACTCCTTGAAAAAGCTGTCTACACTTGGCCACTTCACTTCCTTGCTTCTGAATCTCCTCTGAACTCCCTGTAACCAGCCTTCTGAACATGACTCCATGGACCTTTGTCAGCAAGGTAAGGTCTCTGCTTTTCAGTCCGCCATCCAGATTTGCCAGAGCTTTCCTTCCAAGGAGCAAGTGTCTTTTAATTTCATGGCTGCAGTCACTGTCTACAGTGATCTTTGAGTCCAAGAATGTCAAATATGACACTGCTTCCATTTTTCTCCCTCTCTTTACCAGAAAGTGATGAGACTAGTTACCAATATCTTAACATCAGAGAAAAGCCCAACAAAACAAAGTTAAGCTTCACACCAGCTTTTATGCTCACCTCATTCACCCTCAAGTGGCTTCTTAGTTCTTCTTCACTTTGCCCATCAGAGTAATATCTATATATCTGAGATTGTTAATAATTCTCCCAGCAACCTTAATTCCAGTTTTTGATTCGTCCAGCCTGGCCTTTCACATGACATACTCTGCATCTAAGTTAAATAAATAAAGTGACAATATACATAAAATACAGCTTTGTCATACTCCTCTTACAATCTTAAACCCATGCATTGTTCTGTGTTCAGTTCTAACCATTGTTTCTTGATCCACACATAGGTTCCTCAGGAGACAAGTAAGATGATCTGGTACTCCCAATCTCTTTGAGCACTTGACACGTTTTGTTGTGATCCACACAGTCAAAGGCTTTAGTGGAGTCAATGATATAGAATTACATGTTTTTCCAGGACTCCCTTTGCTTTCTTTATAAGCCAGAAAATGTTTGGTATCTAGTTCCTCTGCCTCTCTGAAAACCAGCCTGCTCTACTGATAAGTCTTAGCTCACATACTGCCAAAGCCCAGCTTGCAGAATCTTAAGCCTAACTGTGCTATTGTGTGAAATGAGCACAATTGTACAGCTTTTTAATCCTTTTATTGACTATGAGGGCTACTCCATGGTGCTCCCCTGCATTAAATGCATTCATTCTCATCCATTTTAAGGTCACTGACACCTAAGATGTCAATGTTTAATCTTTCCACTTCCTGCCTGACCCCATTCATCTCACCTTGGTTCATAGACTTCACATTCCAGGTTCCTACACAATACTGATCTCGACAGCATTGGACTTTCATCACCAGACATGCTCACAGATGAGCCAATTGTCAGCTTTGAGCCAGCCACTTCATTAGCACTTTGGTGACCTGTCCTTGCCCTCTGCTCTTCCCTAGTAGCATGCTAATAGAATGTGCTCATCTTCTGGTATCATATCTTTTATCATTTTAATATTCTCCATGGCACTTTCTTGGTAAAGATACAGGAGTGTTTGCCATTTCCTTCCTTAGTGGACTATTTTGGGACAGAACTCTCTTCTATGGCCTGTCCCTCTTGGATGACTTGTGCAGTACAGCTCATAGTTTCACTGAGCTATGCAAGCCCCTTGACTACAGGAGGAGCATCAAAAAAGGGGAAACTGGGGGAAAAACTACTGATGTAAAAGCCTGCTTTTGCACTGATGTTATTTTTTATGAGAATAAGCTACTATAACAACAATATTGCTTGCAACTGCTGTGGAGGCATAAGACCAATAACACCAGCACACAAAAGGGCTGCCAGCACACGTTCTTTCAACTTTAATCAACTTTAAGGGGTTAACAACCTCACCTTAATTAAACATAAACATATCACTCACTTAGTTCAGGGGGAAAAGCCAGCACCCTCAACTTCAGAGCAAATACAAACAGAAGTTACAGAGACAACATAAACAGATCAACATTTCTGTCTAACCAAATCATGATACATAGTTACCAGAGGAGCACCAACATCTGGGTTTTCATAGCCGGGGTAGGGGGCTGCTTCAACGGCTTTACCAGAGTCTTGTCACTAACACTCTTTCAATGAGTATGCCCCCAAAGGCAAAACGATAACCCTTGAGTTTATACACACTTCTTTCATCTCTCTGTCTCCTACTCATAGCAGTGAGACAAACTTCTGGGCACATTCACATCTGCGGGGATTTTTTAACTACTATTTTGGACATAGCTTTCAGCATGATTCAGGCTCGAAATTCCTTCTTTTCTCTTATCTTGATTTTTCAATAGAGGCAGTTTAGGATGAAGGTCTTTATTGCTTTCATTTCATTCTGTGCAACATTCAATTGACCTCCTTTGGTGACAAATAAGAGTGTCCTATAATTGAATCCAAATATTAATTAAGTTTTTCCTCTAAAATTCAAGAAAGACCTTTAACTTCCAAATGGAGTGAGTCATTTTTGGCATTTACTTATTATGCAAATAAATCCATTGGATCTGGGATTACTAATCCCTTAAACTAATAACAACCATATTTCCTATTAGAAACCATCATGCAATGTTCTGGTGCAGTGTTCACATTTAACTTCAGGGGTTAATATAGCTATTTTATTTATAATTGATTTTGAATGACTAAACTTACTTTGAATTACCTAACTTACCTAGTAGAACCTTCAGGAGAAATTTTGGCAGAATATATTCACCCCAAATAGAATATAAACAGGAATGATGAAGGAGTGAACTATGGAAAGTGGTAGGAATATCTAGCAGGAATATTTGTAAAATCAGAAAATAACTAAGAACACACAGGGATTTCCAACCATTTTGCTTTTTCATTATTGGCAAAAGAGATTTTCCTGCTTCTCTTGATTGTAATTTAGCTGATTAAATCACAGCTCTAGTAAAAAAAACCCAAGTAGAATCCAATGTATTCACTTACCTGCCACTCAAAGTCCAAGACATCCAAGTCTAATGCTAGACATCCCAAAGTGACCACAGGCATCCCTTAATCCTCCTCTTCTATCATAGTGAAACACTAGCCATCTGTGCTAAAGATTGGAAAGGAAAAAAAGTCACGTGTATGTGGGTATGAGGTTGCTCTAGTGCATGCTGGGGAAGAGGCAAAGACATGTTTCTGACTTATTTCCCTTCAAAACTGATTGTTGCCTTGTACCAAGGAAGCGCAGCTTGATCGTCTCCTGATATCTCTTCACATCTCTTTGTGTACCCCCTTATTTCTGTCTCTTGCTCAGGAATCCCACTAAATACCACCGCTGCTACTACAAAGGGACCTGTAGCTGTACTCATAATGGCTGTGACTCCCCTGACCAAGACACCCTCCTCTGACTACAGATTCCCTTGATGTGCTGTCTTCTGTTAGTAATATGTTCATTCTTTGAGGTCAGGGACAATTTTGCTTTTGTCCCAGTGCCTACCACAGAGTATCTAAACACCTGGATCACAATTCTGTTGGAGGAGTACCCTCACTTTTGAAAAGGAGGTAGCATTATATGAAAATTCTATTAAATGATTCCTTTACCTGCCATCAATGCTTCTAAGTAGTTCTCCCACTTGACAAGGAGGCAACCACCTCCTCTGTAGCAGTCAGTGGTTCAAAACCAAAAAACCATTCCTCCCCTGAGGGTTGGCTGCTGAGTCATTTCTCAGTGACATCTGACAATTCATTTTCCTGGCAAAGATACTGGAGTGGCTTGCTATTTCCTTCTCCAGGTCTTTTTATAGATGAGGAAACTGAAGCAAACAGGGTGAAGAGACTTGCCCAAGGTCACACGGTTAGAAAGTGTCTGAGGCCAGATATGAACACAGCTAGAGGAATCTTTCTGATTCCAGGCCTAGTGGTCTATCCACTGAGCCACCAAGCTGCTCTTACCAGAGTGTAGGAGGTTGGAAAAGAGGAGACACGATGATGGGCAAAAGGCCCTCTTGGGACTGAAAGGGAGAAGAAAGACCACTGCTGGTGTTTATTTATAAACATTGAATTTCTCATCCTTTAGAAGTGTCAAAGACAAACACATAGCCATTCAGAGAATATATGAAGATCTGAGGATGGAAAATTCCCCACTAGTCAGACTGGCAACTTTTCTACAATTTCTAGTTATAAAGATTTGCCTGGACACTGAACTGTTAAGTGACTTGATTTACTAGCTAATAGTTACAAGAAGACTCACTCAGGTCTTCCAGATTCCAAGACCATCATCCATCCACCATGTGTCACCACCATGGTGACTCTCCCAATTTGCACATGATACATGAAGTCCTTCCCTGAAAGCCACAGCATAATTTGGAGACAAGGGCAATAAATATGGGAAATAATCAGACTGATTCTCTGACTTTGTGTTTATATGGGAGTGAGAAAATAGGACTTAATATTTGACCTTGGAATATATATATATATATATATATATATATATATATATATATATGTATGTATGTATGTATATATGCACGTGAACCTAACACTAAGAGATAAATAGGGAACCTCCATCTTATTAAAACTATTAATGATGAAATAATATCCATACTAAATATATATGCACCAAATGGCATAGCATCCAAATTCTTAGAGGAAAAGTTAAATGAACTACAGGAAGAATAAGACAGTTAAATTACACTAGTGAGGGACCTCAACTTCCCCCTCTCAGAGCTAGATAAATTTAACCATAAAATAAATGAAAAAGAAGCTAAGAAGACCAATAGAGTTTTTGAATAGTTGGATATGATACATCCTTGGAGAATGAATGGGTAAGAAAAGGACCACCCTTTTTCTCAGCTATACATAGTACATTCACAAAAACTGGCAACGTATTAGGCATTAGAGTATTAAAAAGCTCACAAACAAATGCAAAAAAGTTGTAATATTAAATGCACTAATTTCAGATCATAATGCAATAAAATTATTTTCAACAAGAGGCTATAGAAATGTAGATTTTTTTAAACTAGAAACTAAATAATCTAAACCTAACGAATAAATGAGACAAAGAACAAATGATATGAAAAAAACAATAATTTCATTAAAGAAGATGACTATGAGACGACGTAACAAAATTTGAGGGATTTAGCCAAAATAGTACTTAGGGGAAATTTATATACCTCCAAATTCATACATAATAAAAGAGATAAAGAACAGATCAATGAATTGGGCTTGCAATTTTTTAAAAGTAAAAAAAGAATAAATACCCCCAATTAAATGCCAAGACAGAAATCCTGAAAATCAAAGGAGAAATTAAAATATTGGAAAGAAAAAAAAAACACCAGTTAACCAATAAATAAAACTAGTAGCTGGCTTTATGGGAAAGAAAACAAAATAAAAAGATAACTCATCGATTAATTTTATTTTTAAGAAAGAAGGAAATCAAATTACCAGAAAGAAAAATGAAAAGGGTAAATGTAACATCAACAAAGATGAAATTAAAGCAATTAGTGTCCAATTCTAAGCCAATAAAAGCAACAACCTAAGTGAAGGGGAAAGATATTTACAAAAGTATAAGTTGCCTAGTTTAAAAGAAGAGAAAATAGAAAATTTAAATTCAAACAACCTATTTTTTAGAAAAAGAAATTGAACAATCCATAAAGGAGCTACCTATGAAAAAACCCCAGGACCATATGGATTTAAAAATTAATTCCACAAAACATTAATCAATGCCCCCAAAATCCCAACACAATCAATCACAAAATGCCATAAAGCACTGGAAAATTAGGTAAAGAAGGAGCCCTACCAAATTCCTTTTATGACACAAATATTGTTTGGATACCTAAACCAGGAGACCAAAAACAGAGAAGGAAAACAATAAACCAATTTCCTTAATGAATATTCATGCAAAAATATTACATAAAATACTAGAAAGGAGATTACGGCAATAAATCTTAAAGATCATATACTATGACCAAGTGGGATTTATTTAATATCAGGAAAATTATTAGCGTAATTGGCTATATCAATAACAAAAATTATATGATTGTATCAGTAGATTCAGGAAAAAATTGTTGATAAGATACAATACTCATTCCAGTTAAAAACACTGAAATACACAGGCATAAATGGAGCCTTTTTAAAAAATGATAAGTAGTATCCACAGAAAATCAAGAACAAGCATTATCTGGAATAGGGAATAAACTACAAGTGTTCCCAATAAGATCAAGTTTTAATCAAGGATATCCATTATGAGCTCTATTGTTCAATATTATATTAGAAATGCTAACTCTGTCACAGGCATACAACAATGAAGTCAGCACAGCATTCAAAACTTCTCCATTTGTAGTTCCATTGTGGTTCCACATATGGATGGTGTGGTGGGGCTGATGGAGCACCTGTGTTTTCTTGGTGTTAATTATTAAGCCAAAATCAGCACAAGGAACAGAGAATTGATCCATACTTTGTTGCATCTCAGCTTCAAAGGCTGCATTGAGTGCACAATCATCTGCAAACAGAAAATCATGCATTAACACTCCCTCCACTTTGGTCTTGGCTTGTAGCCTTTTCAAGTTGAAGAATTTACCACCGGTGCAGTAGCTGACCTTGATGCCGTGTGAAAATGGGAGAAATAAAAGAAAGGCAAATAAGTATAGTTAACAAGATAAAATCCGGGGATGAATGAGATCTTGTCGTCTAGTGCTTCTAGGCAAGGCAAAGCTTTCCAAAATTAGGACTAAAAGTTTCAGGAGATTTAAAGGAGTCTCAAGAAAGTAAGGAAAAAGAATTGGATTCATAGTCATTCAAAGGGGGAAGGGGAAGACTGCAAGCTAGTCTTGCTTCCTTTCTCTCCTCTTGGTCTATCTCTTTCTGCTTCTTATCTTCTTTACTTGGTTCTAGTTCTTTTCATCTTGTCTCTCACTTCTTTCTGTGGCTTCCATTTTTGCTGCATCCCCCCCTTGCCTTTTTATCACCTCATTCTCCGAGTTCCATAAGAACTCTCTACCTATGACCAGGTGTGACCTGCTTGCAACAGAGACACTTGGACAGAATCTAGCACAGCTGGAGGCATAACGAGCCTCGATATTTGGTGGTGAACAGGGCTTTTTATGTGTAAACCATGCAGAGGAGAAGCCGTTCAGTAGAGACTGTGCTTTAATTGTTTTGTTTTAGAAAGCACCACGGTAAAATGAAAGGTCTTGTATTTCATAATTGAATAAATTATAAATTTGCCCGCAAATTATGCCAAGTAACTACGACTGGGAATTAGACCAGTTTCTAAAAGTCTTAAATTCTACCAGTCTCATTAGGAAGCTTTTCTGTTCTGCAGCGAGGGGGAGCAAGCCCAGAATCTCAGCCCACAAGACACCAGGGTTGCCTTGGCATCAAATAGTTCAAGCTGTTAGCTCCTTATCAGCCATCAGCACTGTGGGCAGCCTGACTTCAATGTTGCCTTCATGCCAACCTAGACTTCTGGGGCTGTATTCCTAGATCTGTCTCAGCTTCATATCCAATATATATCATCCCACGAGAAGACAACTACAAGAAATCCAAGCTTTCCACTCTCATAAAAATATTTATTGTATTTGGAAATATTTCACTGAACCCGATCATAGAGCTAATTTTTTTATAAATGTATGCTAATGAATGGCCATCAGTATATTTTCCTTAAATAAAACTATCTTAAATGTTTTTTTTTAGGAGATGGACATCTTAAACCATGACTGTAGGGAAGTCTCAGTATAGAAATTCCCTACATTGATACACATCAGCAGCTCAGCTGAAATTCTTGAAAGTTCCTTGGGGAACTGAGAAGTTACAGGATTTTGAGGTTTTGAAGCCCGGTCATCTGGAAACCTTGGTTGACTCTCCATCCACTTATCGACTATACCAAACCACCTCTCATTCCAAATGATATTATTGATGAAATTGTTCCTAAGAAGAACGATACAGGTAGAACATTAACTCAAGTTACAATCAAGTTACACAATAAAAATGTTTTACCAGTGTAGGGTGTAGTATGTAGTGTGTAAAAGCATGTGTGCATGGATTATATGGCATGTGTGTGTATACACGTACATGTAAGTGTGTGTGTACCATGTATACTGTGTGTATCATCTGGAGGAGATCCAGCATTAACCTCGGGCCAAAGAGGGAGTCTCTAGCGATAGCTAGGGGCTCCTGAAGCTCCTTTCCAGACATTGGCTGCATTAGGCCCAGGAACATTGAAGGTATGGATGACAGCCATAAGCACTCAAAAAAAGCGTGGATTGACTACCCTGCAAAAATCAAGAGAATAACACTCATTAATGAGATAATGATACCGACAGCTAGGTGGTGCAGTGAAGACAGCACTGGGCCTGGAGTCAGAAAGACAGGAGTTCAAATCTAGCCTCAGACACTTCCTAGCTGTGTGACCCAAGGCAAATCACTCACCCTCATTTGCCTCAGTTTCCTCATCTGTCAAATGAGCTGGAGAAGGAAATGGAAACTACTGCTGCATTTTTGCCAAGTAACCCCCAGATGGAACTATAATGAGTAGGACATGACTGAGTAACAAAAAGACAATGATACAGTGGGATGGATGATCTAGCATTCATATCTCAGACAGACAATATATACAGACAGTGACTGAGTACGAAAAATGAAAAGAAAGAGGCTGAATTAGCTTCGGGAAGATGCAAAATTTTGTGGGGGGGTTGATAACCAGAAATTACTTCCTGAAACAAAAGTCTATCCTTTTAATGTAAATATCTTTCTGCATGTTATATGGCAGAGAGACGAGAAATGTGGCAGTCTCTGAAGAAGAAGAAATGAACATACTGGAGAAGACAATGGAGAAGCACAGGGTGGTAGGAGTAAGGTGTGATACGTCACAAACACGGACTTGGGACAGAGAATCTGAGTCAAGGACACCAATGAAGAAATATATGAGCCAAAAGAAAAATCAAGTTTGCTCTTGGAAAAGCAAAATGCAACTGACAGGTACCCATCTATCCTTTCCACATCCTGTACAGTCAAAGAGGATTCCGGCCATGGTGGGTGGGCATTCTATAGCCAGCCACGGACAATACTTGCATGCAAAAACTAGGAACAGATGAAGAATAGTCTGTATCTTTAGAGATACAAGGGAGTTCAGAGCCTGTCAGAAACGAAAAGTCTTTCTTAGCTGCTGGATGGGTGTGTTAAGGAGGCTGCTTTAAAAAAAAAAAGGTGTAAAAAGCCCTTGGGCTTTAAATGAAAAGACTGAATGACTTTTCCAGAGTCACACAGAAGTGCCAAAGGAACTCTGGTCTTCCTGACTGCACACTAACTCACTGTACTACCTGGCAGACAGATCAAATAAAAAAAACAGGTTTAAAAATGGATCCCAAATGCAAACATTGAAAGATGAATGCATCACTCCTTGAAGCAAAAATGTTTCCCTGGCTCTCCACTGACTACCTAATTAAGTACACACCCAACTCTGGCAAAAGAGAACTTCCAACTATGTGCCCCCAACCTCATGGTGGCACTGGATCTTTGGCACCATGCTTCCAATCCTCTCAACATGGCTGAAGTCTCAGGTCAAGGAAGGAGAAGGCCAAACCAAAATGCATCTTCACTATCTTCATAGAACTTGAAAGTTTTGGGGACACTCTATTTCCCCACCCCACCCCATCCCTCCTCTTGCAACATTTTTTTTTCTTTTCATTCTGTGATATTGTTCAGTCTTGGTTCTTCTCTTCCTACTTCTGGAGCATGAGCCATCACTCCGAGTGAAGTCATTAACTCCCACAGAGTCATTTTGTCCTTCTGTGAAATCTCTCTCGAATTCATACCACCACCCTTAGTCTCTCTACTGAACTCCAGTTTTGTATCACCAACTGCTTCCTGAACCCCTCAACCTGGATGTCCTATAGAAACAATATTATAGTATATTCAGCATACTGGCTGAACTATGATCTAGACAGATTAGACTTTTCTCTGGTCTTCATGCCTTCGGTCATGCTCTTACTCCATGAATGTAACTGACTACCCCCTTCCCTTTTCTTCCCTCTTTCAATGCCAATTCCAGGGGCACCCCAAGGAAGTTTTCCCTAATCTTTGGCCTTCAATTCCCTGCTAAGAGCAAATCTCTTTCTCCTCCGTGGCCTAGACATCTCCTTTGAACTTAACATTCTCTTTTATGTCATAAATATATGTATACGTGTCCCTCTATTAGACTGAAATCAGTGCATACGTTAGATCTCTCTTTGTATTCCTAGAACAGTGGTTGCTTAATAAATATTATACAGTGTACTATGAGAAATTATAGTAAATAAAATTGCTTAGTTAGTTACATACCATTGTTTAAAAGGCACACCAAAACCCAAGAGATTCAAAGAAACACAGTTCAGGTGCTCACTCAAATTTCCTCCAGGTAGATCCAAAGTGCTGGTTCTACCATCAATTTCAACTGATGCCGATTTTTCTAAAGGGTGACCCAGACCACCTCCCCCAAGCCCTTTCCCTTAACCCCTTGCTGCTACATACAATCACCACTGGCCTCTGATCCTGTTCTTTCCTTGGGAAAGAAAGCCTTCTTATTAAATTCTTGCTGAAAATCCACTGAAGGGGAAAGCAGGCTGCCTCCAGTTCCATGACACCCCCCCCACCTCTGCTTTGTCCTGAAAAGAACCTCATGCATTCCTTCTGTGCAACTCTACATTTCCCATAACGAGTCAAGTCACTGACTACAATATATATATATATATATATATATATATATATATATATATATATATATATATATATATATATATATGCAGGTTGCAGTTCCCTCACCTGTAAACCTGAAATCAGAACCAAATGAGATAGAAAAAGGTAAAGTGCTTTGCAAACTTTAGTGACAGCTACATAAATTCCAGCTATCATCACCATCACCACCACCATCATCATCATCCCCTGCCCTAACACAACCTAATTCAGAAAGGGCTCATGGGAAGCAAATGAGATAATGTGTACGAGGCAGGAAAGAGCAAGGGTGAGATTGCTGGTGGTAACGCGTTATTAGTATGTAAACCTAAATCTTGATTACTAACCCCATTTTGTTATCATTAAAATATCATACACAAAATATCACACAGAAATGTTCTGGGACAAGCTGATATCTTACAATGATTAAATCTTGCCTTCATTTTTGACTTCTACATTTAAGTTAACTCTAACCCAAGTTAGGGCTACCCGGCAGCCGCCTGCTTACCTGAAATGAGGCTTGTATTCCGCTGCCCACTCAGGTCACTCCCCCTGATCACCCCCCCCCCATCCCTAAGCAAGAGAAGCCCCGCTCCCTCGCCTGTGGCCCGGCCTCGGGGAAGCCCGCCCCCTCCCTGCTGGCCCAGGCGGGCCAGAGTCCCCAGGCACTAGGAGGGCAAGCGCAGAGGAGGAGTGAGGCAGAGGTGGAGGCGCTACAGCTGTAGGTGAATAGAACGCTGTTCAGCCGGAGATGGAACTCGGGGTATCCGAGGTCTGGGAGGGCCAGAGCCAGGAACGCCCGCATCCGCTGCAGCTGCCAGGACGAAAAAGTGTATCCAGCAGGCACATCAAGCCCCGAGCCCGGCCTGCTCCGGCCGACCTCGGGGCCGCCAGGACCCGTGAGGCCCCGGCCATTTCTAGTGTCTTTGTTCTCCAATGCCACCTTTCTTTCCAGAATGTTTGCGCCAAGTCACAGCAGCCCTGCCTCTCAACAACCTTCGACATCTGTGGATGGAGTGACTGGGTTTGAGGCCCCAGCACGAGGCTCTAGATGCCCAAAGGGGCTGTTTAAAGGGGCTGATGCTGATTTCTGACCCCACAGAGACCCACAAACTTATCATGAAGGCAGTATTTGGTGTGGACAAGGTCTGCTCAGAGGGTACAGACCCAAAGTGCTGGACTTCCCAGGGACCTCATGGCAAAGGCTTTGCTAACACTGGGTGAACACCCCCATCACCAAAGACCTGGCACGTTTTTAGAAATGGGAACTGACTGAGCAGACAGTGGCACAGGGCCAACCTCCGCGGTGCTTGTCCAGAGCCCAGAAGCTGCACAGGGCCCGCACATAGTTGGGGCTTGATACATGCCGACTTAACACGGAGGAAATGAGCAATCAGCCTCTAGAGGCACCAGACTCACTTTTATCATTTTATAACTATCTGGCACATCAGTACTGATAGAAGGGGGTTGTGCTTTTTTAGCAAACCTAAATTATCCCAGGAATTGTTACTTGGCTTTTTACTAAATGGCCTGTATGTGTTCGTAGGCAGCAGAGAAGCAGGTAGTAATTAGGGGGAGGGAGAGAAGAACAATGTGGGGAAAAGATAGGAGGTTTAGAGAAGGGTGGGCCTAGACAGGACGCCTCTGCATTTCAGAAAAGTATCCAGGATGAGAGAGGAGCAAATGATGTCAACAGATTGTGTGATGAGGAGGGAAAGAGGGAGGAAGAAGAGTTCATAGAAAATGCTTTCTGTTTTCTTGGGTAAACACAAAGATGATGTTCCCGCCTGAGATGGTGACAGAAGGGGTGCTGTGGGAGACTTGGGGAGAGAAGAAAAAGGTCCCCAGGCTTCCAAATCATCACAGCAACACTTAGGGTAGCCAAAAACCAGAAGCAAAGTGGGTACTCATCATTGGGGAAATGTTGGAACCAATTATGGTCAAAGGATGGGGTGGAATACTGTTATACTGCCAAAAGCAGTGTTTCTGAGAATTTCTGAAAGACGCAGGAACCCGTGGGACTGTTGTAGAGAATGAGGAGCAGAAGCAGAGGAGGAATCAAATGGGCCCTGACTACAACACTGCCAATGCAAAGACCATTAAACCCAGCTCTGTGTGACTGGACTGGTCACTCCTGACTGGGTCATTTGGTTTTGTGGGGGGTGGGGGGGTGCCCATCGTATTGGGGAATGGAGTGAAAGGAATGTGATGGAGGGCCAAAAGGCATTAGAAAAATATATTTAAAAAAACTCCAAGAAAAGACAACTTCAGTTAAGGAGTCTGGGCTCTGGTCTGGGTCTTCAAAACACCTGGTCCTTGACTTGGGTTGATAGGACCTAAGTAAAAAAAAGCTGATGCTACCAGGTGGCATTCATTTAGGACCCAAAGCATGGATCTAAAAAGTCATATCCCTGGGGTTCAGAGGAAGAAACAACCATGGAGGCTAGGGACAGGCCAAGAAACAACATGGAAAAACCAAGCCTGGAGTTTTGAAGAATGGAAAAGCAGAGAAACCAGGGGAAAAGGCATTCCAGACCCAGAGGCCCCTGTGAACAGAAGGAAGAAGACAGAGCTGCCCAGAGTGAGTTTGGGGAATGATGGAGGGAGGGAAGGAGAAATAAAATTTGGAGGTGGAAGAGGAAGAGGAAGATGAGGAGAATGAGGAAGAGGACAGGGAGTAGGAGACTCTGTTTAATGTAGGGATTGGGGCATGTCTGGAAGGGCCATACTTTGGCTTTTTCCCCCGGGGCCTTGAGGACTCTGTGCTGAACTCTTCAAGAGTGAAGCACCAGCTGTGGGCCTCCCTCAGGCCCCAGTCTACAATGGGGGGGGAGGGCTGGGGCCCCTCGGGGTATGTGGGGATGGGGCTTCCCAAATCTTCTTGGGGGTAAAGCTCCCAGCATGGGGGCACGGCTCCCCAATGCCTTAGTAGTGGAGGTAGGGTACCCGGAAGCCACCGTAGTGTGGGGGTGGGGCTCCCCAAATCCTTAAGGGAGCTGAGCTTCCAAGATGAGGCGGGGCTCCCAAGAGCCTTTGTTTCTTGTGGGCGGGGCTCCCCACATCTCCTTTGGGGAGCCCCTCCCAGAAGCGCCTGCAGTGTGTAATCCCCGGTACTCTAATTCTTGGACGTCTTGATGGGTCCAAATTGTCCCACAGTTTCACACTAGACCTGAACAGGTTCTGACTGGATATTTTTTAGAATTCAGAAAGGGTAAGTAGAGACCAACAGCTGTTTAGGTAAGGGGAATGACTTGGGTGGTCATTAAGTTATAAGTTAATGGCAATGGGATGGGTCAGTAGCCACCCAAGTCAGTGCCCTCTTGGGCCGAATTAATGCAGGAGAGGCAGGCCCTTCAGCCACCCTAGCCAGATCCCCCTTGTGCTGCATTAATGTAGAGGAGCATGGCCTGCAGGAGTAGTTATAAGCATCCCACTTTCCTCTGCCCTTTTAAGACACCCTTTTGAGCTGCCCCCTGGGGTCAGTTCCTGGCCCCAGGGTTTGAGCTGGAGAGGATCTTGAAGAGGCCAGCCAGAATGGAAGGACCTGGAGCCCATGGGCTCCAAGGACTGTTTGGGGTTGCTCAGCAAGAGCCACAGGGGCCCATGGAAGATGTACCTGAAGGTCTATCCTTGGGAGGAGAGTTGAGTCTTCTTTAGCTGGGCCCCAGAGAGCAGAAAGGTGGAGATTGGCAAAGAAGCCAATTGAGGCTGGATGCTGGGAAAAATCCTCCTGATGAGAGCTGTCCTCCAGTGGAATGGGCCGACTCTAGTGAAGCCCCCCTTCAGAGGATGGAGGTGGGTCCCTTCCAGTTCTCATGGCTTCTGACTCTGATGTCCATAGGTGATCCAGACAGGAGCAGAAGCAAGATGTATAAGTTGGTGGTGATGGGCAGCTCTTGTGTGGGCAAGAGTGCGCTGACCATGCAGCTGATTCAGAATCGATTTGTGGCTGAGTATGACCCCACCATTGAAGATTCCTACCGCCAGCAGACAGTGGTGGATGGGGAGCCATGCCAGCTGGATATCCTGGATACCACAGGCAATGAAGAGTATACCTACCTTCGGGACCAGTTCGTGCAGTGGGGAGAGGGCTTCCTCTGTGTCTATGCAGTGGACGATGTCTACTCTCTTGAGAATGTGTGTGACTTAAGGAACCACCTGCGGAGAATCAAGGACACGGATCATGTGCCTATGGTGATAGTGGCCAACAAGACCGACCAGGATAACTGGCTGGTGAACTCCACACTGGGCCTTGAAGTGGCCAAGAGCTTTGGGATCCCTTTTGTGGAGACATCAGCCAAGACAGGGAAAGGTGTAGAGCAGGCTTTCCACGAGCTAGTCCGAGAGATCCGGCGGTCCCGCAAGGAAGAGCTCAAACACCTGGCTGATGCTGAGCACCACCAGGGTTGTGGATTCAAGAGGTGCACAATCCAGTGAGCAGGTGCCCTGCTGCCCCTTGTCCTGCCCCCTAAACCTCCTCACCCAGGAACACCCTAGCATCTCCGCCCCTCCCCCACCCCTCCAGCCTCCCCCAGGAACACCCCAGCCTCCAGGCCCCTATCTGGACCCGTCCTCCTCCTGGCTACTCTTCACTGGATTCCTTTGGGGCCTTGGTCCTGCTGGGCCTCCCCAGGATTTCTCTAGGCACCTCTTGGTGGGCTCCTCAGTGTTTTTAGACTCAGGCTTTTTGGATTTTTGCTTTTTTTTCCCCTTTGAGAAGGAATGACTACCTCACTGCCCTGGTATCCTGACCAGGCAAGAAAAGACTCCTTCCCTCCTCTGGTAGGTACCCTCCCCTAACTCTCTGGATGCCCAGGCCCCACTGCCCTGGCCACTTTCTGCCCCATGCGGCACCACTACTCTTGGCAGCCTCCTCTCTCCTCCTGGGGGCTGTGAGGGGGCTTTTCTTTCTTGGGATTTCCCATCCACAGGAAATCATGCTCCCTCAACAGAGCCCCTGACTATTCAACAGGGCACTTGGTGTGTTGGCTGTCTGGGGCCCAGTCAACCCAGCCCTGGGGGTGGTCTGCAAGATATTGTCTGTGGTGTTAGTGAGGAGCCCTGCCCTGAAGTGGCCTCCGATCAATACCCCCCCAAGACCGGGGGGAGCAAGGGGGTGTTATGTGACTCATTTTGAGTGTGTCTGTGTCCTTGTCCTCAAATTGCATGTCACCCCAAGCACTTTCCCTGGAATTGAGAGGGGGTGAGAGGTAGAATGGGCCTATTATTATTTATTTTTATTTGTGTTGCAGCAATAGCTAAACCCCTTTAGACCTTGCTGTGAGCAGTGTCCCCACCCCATGCAAGGAGAAGTGGGGGGGTAAAGGTTAGGGCTCAGCAGAGACCCCCACAGCTGCAGGTCGGGTGGGGTCTGTGTGCTTAGGAGCCATCTGACCTGGGCATCTCTGTGCCACCTTGGGAGTGGGCACAAAGGTCAGAGGAAGACTAAGC
This sequence comes from Trichosurus vulpecula, assembly GCF_011100635.1. Lineage (NCBI taxonomy): Eukaryota > Metazoa > Chordata > Mammalia > Diprotodontia > Phalangeridae > Trichosurus > Trichosurus vulpecula. Next base: position 1,563,502 of record NW_023494379.1, read on the forward strand.
ATGCTAAAGCTGCCCTCACGTTCAAAGTTGGCTGTTGGTCAGTTCTAGAATTAATTACAAATAAAGGTTATTGACTTGTTTCTCAGTGTGTTGCTGGTGTGTTTGGGGTAGGAGTAACCCGAGTACAGTGTGCCCTGGTGGGGAGAGGTGGGCTTGGGAGTTGGGGAGGCACAAGTGTTTTTGGTTGTGGGACTAGGGACCTCAGTTTCCTCATCAGTAAGGTGGGGGTCTAGATGGCCTCTTGGGTCCCTTCCAGCTTGGAGTCAGTAGGGGTCTCAGGGCACCTGGATCCCCTCCCAAGCCTGAGCTGTCTCTTGACACATTTCCCTGCTGCTGGCCCACCCACCCAGGTAAACCTCCAACCGTATAGCTGGTAGAGTGAGGAGGAGTCCCCCACCTCCTGAGGTGGCCCTGCCTTAACTCACCTGGGTCTGCCATACTGTTACCCATGGTACTGAAGAGGTTTAATCAAAATGAATATGGTAGGGAACCATAGGTTTCTAGGGGCGCTCGTGACCCCAAAATACCGACACGCCGGGTCCTGCCGAAAGAATTCGACTCAGGCCTTCTCAGCCAAGGGAAAAGACAAAGTTTATTAGGGATTCACCATAATGGGTTGTTGTTGGGGTCCTCTCACCCCTGGTCATCCTTGACCAGCAAGGACCTGTCTTGGTACGCAATGATGAGGCGGGAGTCAGGATGGAAGGGACTCCAATTTATTGGGAGAAATTATCCATTTTATAGGGTTTGCACTACGTGAGCATAAGCAAGTGGCCAATGGGTATGAGGATGACAGCATGGGAAGGAACAGAAATGTTGCAGTGGGACAGGATAGCGATGTTGCAGTACGGGCATACTGTTGCACTTTCTTTCAGTCTGGGTATCAGCATGGGCATGGGAAGGATCTGGATTGTTGCAATGTAGGGTGCACTATGGTATCTGCAAGGGTATGGGAAAGATCAGGACTGTTGCAAGGCAGTATCTGTAGGGGTACAGGAACGAGGGGGGATGTTGGACTACAGTATCTACGGGGGCATGGGAGTGCCCGGGCATGTTGCAAGATGGTATCAGAGCTGTATGAGCTACGTGAGACACGAGGAAGGATGTCCCCATAAAGTATCAAAGATGTTCCGGTAAGTAAAGTAACAAAGCACTGCATTAGGCACCGGAGTAAGAGCATTAGGTAATGGCCAGCTGAGTCCCTCCTTCTGGGCTTGTGTGTCCCTTGTGGACAGGCTCTGCCTGCATATGTAGGATGACTACAGGGGCTTCCCAAGGATGGAGGCCCTCCCTCCGGGTGCCTGCAGTTCTACTCCTACTAAGCCTATCTGGTTTACCCAGGAAACAGGCCAAGTGCTAGGGTCCCAACAGCCCCGGGGTTGGCACCAACCCCTTATAATTCCCCTTTTTTGTTTTTGCAACTCGGCATCTCCCGGAAGAGGCGAGTGCTCAGCGTGTAGTCTCCAGAGATCATGTAGAGCCACAAAGGAGGATGTTATCACCGTCCGGAGCTGCCGCAGAAGGCAGGGTAGCAGACACAAAAGAAGGACTATGCAACCAAAGCCTAAGGCAACACTGATCAATGGATGCTCCAGTCATCCCCAAGGAGACCAGGAGTGCCAGAAGAAATTAAGGAAATCTTTAGAAAACTTATCGGGGGACAGGTCCTGGTGACTAACCTCACTGATGGAAGTGGCAAGCTCATAGAGGTCCATGATATCTAAGGACACATTGGCATGCCAGAGCCCATTTAACTGGTTTTTGTTCTTATCCCAGCCCCATTCGGTAGCATAACTGGTTTGGGGAGTGACACAATAGGAGGGGAAGTGGTAATCATGCTTTAACTGTTGGTTACGTTCTCTAGTGTTCTAATGCTCTATCTATATGGGCTTGTGTCTCGAACCCTAAGGAGACATTGTGCATAAGGGCCTGGAGAGCATGAGCTTGGACGATCTGATTTTGAGTCTGGGAAGCGGACAAGGCAAGGGCAGTAGATGGGAGAAGGAGGGATACAAGAAGGGATATGCCCACAATCATGCAGGTACTTCAGTATTCCACATAATCCTCCCTTTTTTCTTGTGCAAATACCTCACCAACATAGGTACACCTGCATTTTTTCCTTGTTAGTAAACACGGGAGGGAGCGATCATCGCATTGACAAATCAAAGGGGGCAGTCCCCTTTGTGAATACAGATACATAGAGTCAAAAAAGAAATAAACATCTAAGCGTCTCTGTAAGATCCAAAGAGTTCCTTCTTATGCAGCTGTCTGGCAGAGGACATCATCAATGACATCTCCTGGTCCTTGGTACCTGTTCCAGTCATCTGAGCACAGTGTCTTCTTCTTCCCTTCCTGCAGGAACCAGCTTTCTGTCCATTCTCCTACAAGAGCAATCTTAGCGCAATGTTAAAGTACCATCCCTAATCTTTACGTTCCTTTGATGGCATGTACAAAATAAACCACAAAACATTCTTCTTCTTATCATCGTCATCATTAATTGCAACAAAACTTTAGGCCATCAATGAGCACGATATTAATCGAATAACAAAATAACATTCTCACATTGCTTAAGGAGCATTCACAAAGCGAGCCCTATGTGGCTCGTATGCATTTCTACCCTTCTTCAGAAAGCTTTACTAAATTGGTGCGAAAGTCCATAAGTAACACTAATTCCAAAGCATCATAATGAACAAGGTTTCTAGTTATTGCAGAATTCCTAAATGTCACAAAGCTTCTTAGTCAAAAGGTGTTGCAACGGAACCTCACACTGGGAGCAGTGAACATCTTAAGGTGAGTCTTAAGCAAGTTGTATAAATTTCTGCACACGTACTAGTTGTATATTAACTACTTGTTCTGATCACAGGAATTTGCTATAAAATGAAAAAGCAGGGACAGATGGTGACATAGCCAATTATGACAGGATATAGTTATAGTTCATGCAGTAATTTTTGTTCTCATGGAGTTGTAATAAGTAATAACGATTTGCCAGGACTCACATACATATGAGATTCCAGTTAATATCTTTTTCCTCTCAAATTTGAACTTGTCCTGGTGTAAAAGCCAATCATTAGAATCGTTTCTATCTATTGTACATAAACTTGCAATTTCTCAGCAAGCCACGCTCATTGTTTAGAACTTGTGCAACTCAAACAAGTTCTTTTCTGGGGCTGATGACCTTGCCCACGCAGATAGTTTCCAAGGGCCTTGGCAATTCTACAAACTAAGGAGAGGTAACATAGTGCCCAGGAAGGGGTTAATAGAAAAAAAAACCTTGGGCCTGTTTGCTATCCTTTGCTGTTTCTCTGAGCACACTTGTGCAAGGTTGATATGAACACACAATAAAGCGAGGAATGATGCAAGGTTGATATGAACACACAATAAAGTGAGGAATGAAAGTTAAAACTGAAAAATTCACAGTAGGTTGGGACATAATTGTCATCAATATCAAATTGGTGCAACACATTAGCTTACAAATAGAACTTTAGTGGGCCTTCTAAATATCATGGAAAGGATTTTACGAAGCATTTCTTATAGCACAATTCTTACCTAATAACATTCGGATTATTGACAACACAGATAATACAGTTGTTTACCAAATTATACGATAAGGACAATTTTAGAAATATAACGATATCATAAACAATTATTATCTATATAACCTTTAAAACCACAACCACTTAATTACCATTCTGGAGGCTTAACCACAGTCAGTTTTTTCCTTCAGGCAGAGGGATTTGATAGTTAAATGAACAGTAATAGCAATATCTTACAATAACCAATATCGTTAGGTGGACCTAATTCCTTGTATCTCTCCAGAACTTTATTGGTGTTTAACATTAAAATAGTAATTCCAAATAACTAGTTAACAATCTTACAAGTTGCCTACGTGCTGGCCGAATTGTTTTAGCTGTGACCTTAACAAGGCAGGGTTAGCAGGGCTGAGAAAGCAACTTAACCAGTTTTACACAATTGTTTTCATTTTGTAGTTTCACCAAAATTCAGATTAAAGGTTGCTTTGTCTCATCTCATTTCTAGTCACTTATGTTTTACAATGTAGGAGAATTTTACTACAATTTAGAAGTACAATAATAGTATAAACAGAAACATTTCAGATGTCATTAATTGCATTCCAAATCATTACATCTATTGGGCTGACCAAGCATAGAGGCTTTTCTTCTCTCCTCACAGTTGCAGAGCCTGGCTGTGGACTGGGGGGTGCTGGGAAGCTGCAGAGTCCAGCACCTGAATTAAAGGTCTAAGGGGTCATTGCAGAGGGTCCCTGAGGAACCTTTACTTCCTAATAGGGGTTGTTGGGTTCGGGAGACTAGGAGCAAAAATTCCAGGTTCCGGTGGTATGGGAGCAAGGACTTGGGGTCTTGGGAGGAGAAGTTCCTCTGTTTACCTATCACCTAGCAGTGTGGGCTTCAGGGTGCCCAGAGGTCCAGGGCTGTTGTCAGTGGGCTATGAGAGGGCAACAAAGTAGCAAAGTCGAGAACAGGGAATAGAGCCTTTGTTGCGACAGGTAGTTTTTTTCTGCAGTTTCTATGTTATTAAGATTTAATTTATATTAGGACTTTTAGGTGAAAGACACCTCAGAATAAAGGGCCTCAATAAGAAAAAGCAGCTAGTACACAGGGCAATTATTTTGAAAAGGAGCCAACTCTCTATTGCATATTTGCAGCCGAATCACTTTTTAAACTTTCCAAGTAGCAAATGTAGGAAAATCACAGCAAGCTAGAAATGTTTTCACCTGAGCAGCCCCGGTTATATCTATGGAGATAATTCCTATCCAAAGAAGTATTTTTGTTTCTCAGGAATACATTAACAGTCTTTTGGGTAAAATATGTTCAGATTGGCTCTCATGTTCGGCTTTTATTTCTCTGTTTTAGAAGCTTTAAATCACTTGTTTCAAGTAGGAATGAGGGTCATTAAACTGCACACAAGGATCTCTGTAGTTATATATTGAAATGTACTTATTAACTCTACAGATCTATTATAGAATATTTTCCATTTTTTTGTTTATACTACTCTCATGGTGATTCCCATTAACCACACATGACTTAAAATAGCTTTGTATATTCTTCTGACATTGAGCTGGAATTCTAAACCCCCCAAGGAGTCTACGGATTGGAGGGGGATACAGAATATCTTTTGTCACATAAACTGATTTTTCTTCACATACATACGTGTACTATTATTTTGAGAAAGGTTTCCTACGCTTCACCAGATTATCTATGGTTAACAGAATCTACTGAAGAATTCTTAGTGGCTCTGTCATTCATTGTGCCCTTGCTGATCAAGGACCCCCTACAGCTTGTCTTAGGAAATCCCACCGTTTGTGACGCCCGTTTTCACAAGCCGGCCAGATTCAATCGACTGAGCTAGATTGAATCTGAGAGCCTTCATGGAGGCAAGATGGAGATGATATACACAAAGATTGTGGGAGGGATTGAGGGGTGGTCTGGGGTGACTAGAGGAGGGGTTTGGGGAGGGCCTTGAGGAGGAGTCTGAGGAGGAGCTTGATGGGACTGAGATGAGGTGGGAAATAGCTGAAGGCTACATGGAGATGACAGACAATAGACGGCTAGGGGAACAGAGCTAGGGTATAGGTATTTTGATCAGGATTAAGTGTGGGAAACAGCTGGACAATAAAGGGCTAGGCTAGGCAGAGACTTGGGCCCAATGATAATGCAAGGCCCATGGCCTTAGCGGAAGGCCAGATCTAGTTGGAAGACTCAAGGAGAGTTCAAGGGGGCTCCCAGAGACTGTACTCCAGGTTCAAGGGGGTTCCCAGAGATTGTGCCCTCATCAGTACCTGACTCTTCCCTGAGAAGCCTGTCCAGCTGCACCCCAGACATCCCAGTCACCACAGCCAGCAGCAGGCCTGGGAAGGGGCGAGTCATCCTCTGCCCTGCCCACAGGGGAGATGTTCCCCAGGGTAAGCCCCAAAACTAGGGGGCCCAGGCCTGGTTAAATCCACCACCTTCAGAGGAGGGAAGGACAGGGGTCAGGCCAGAGTCCTGGGAAGCCTTTCCTCCTCCAGCTCATTTTACAGATGAGAAAACTGAGGCAAACAGGGCAAAGTGACTTGACCAGGGTCTCACAGTCAGGCTGGATTTCAAGTCAGGTCTTCCTCCAGGCCTGGTGCTTTTTTTACCTCACCACCTAGCTGCCCCCATTCCACCTACAATTTGTTAGAAAAGACTTCATCTGCAAGCATTAAAAAAGGAAAAGGTAAAGAAGCCTCAGGTTTTCTTTAAAAGAATCCAACTTCCTAATGTGGGCATTCTTGCTTTCTAAGCAGTTGGTGGCAAGTATTCCCCATGAATGGCTAGTTTCTGTAAATCAGTGCCATTCAAAAGCACAGCTGCCTTGACTTCCGAGGCTGAGGTCTGGTTGTTAATCATGGAAGTCTTTGTATGCAAAGTCGGGGGTGGGGGCAAGGAGAGGGGGGTTGCCTGCTTTAAAAAATGTGGTATTCCTGAACCTGGGACCCAGAGCTGAGCATGTTGATCCCAGGACTCCAGAGTCTTCTTCTAAATCGACCAGCTCATCATTTCCTTCACCACAATATTCTAACATAATCACATCCTACCTGAAAGATTGTCTATGAAAGCTTTTTTTTTTCTCAATCTTCTACATTCCTTCCATTCTAGGCTACATTGGTTTATTTATACAAAAACATTTTAATTTAAAATAATTGAAATTATCCATTTTACACTTCAACAATGTTCTCACCTTACAATATGGTTTAAGGTCTGATATTGCCGAATGTACTTCCTTTACATCTTTTCCCCTAGTTTATTTGAAATTCCTGACCTTTTATTCTTCCAAAAGAACTTGTTATTATTTTTTTCTAACTCAGTAAGACAATTTTCTAGTAATTTAATTGGAATGGCATTGAATATTTGCTAGATTATTACATCAGTTATGTCAAAATGATGGGGTACAGGCCCCAAACAGAGACCTTTTTTTCCTAACCCAAAAAAAGCCCATTTGTCTTTGGGCCCTGGAAGAAACCCCTACCTTGAATTCTCCTTGACTCTTCCCTGCTTGATTCGGTTTTGGCCTGAGGCTATAGCCTCACATTTTCATTAGGCCCAAATCTTTCCCTCTATTGTTACTTTAGACATGCATGCCTTCAGTTACTTCCCAACCTTGATATTCCTTCAGGAACTTCATGCCCTTGATCCCATTCTCTTGGATCCTGAACTCTGACTCCACCTTATCTTCCTTAGACTTCCCCTCAGTACCATCCCAAAAGACCCTGCCGGTCACCCCTGACGACCCCTCAATCTCTCCCACAATCTTTTCTGTATTTAAATCTCATCCAGCTTCCAAAAGGCGCTCAGATTCTTTAGGAGTCTAACCTATGGTGTGGCTTCTGGAGGATCTGGCCAGTGTAGCTGGTCCCTAATTAACTTTGTCATTTTCTTTGGCTAAGAAGGTTGAGTCGAATTCTTTCGGCAGGACCCAGTGCGTCAATACTTTGGGGTGTCGAGCACCTCTCAACCTTATACCTCTTCAGATGGTTCCCTGACCAGGAAGCACTGCTAATCTCAAGTTCTTCTCCAGCCAAGACTGGAAGGTAAGCCTCTCCCTAACCCGAACCCTTTCTCGCTCTCCAAGCATTTTGGAGGTGCTTTTCGGGCCTTACTCCCCAGGTCCCCAGTAGGTCAGACAGCTGCTCGCTGTCTTGGACTCAGCCTGACGCTCTCAGGTTCTCAGTCCAGTGGTTTATGTTCAAGGCCACAGACCTGGGCACACCTTCTGAAGCATAGAGGACAAGGGCGGACGCCCTATCCGGAAGTGCGCCCCAATTTTCTCAATTCTCTCAATGCTAGGGAATGGGAAAACCCCAGGTACCTTTTGGTGTTTAATTTTTTCCCGTCTTGCTTTGTTCCTTTTTGAGGCTTACCCCCAGATCCTCCTTGCACAAGAAGGGACTTCCAGCCCCCCCCCAAGGCCACAATGGATCAAACCTCCTCAATTCCCAAAAATTCACCCTTAGGCTGTCTTTTACAAAATTGGAAAAAACTGAAGTTCTCTAAAGAACTTAAAAAGAAAAAGCTGGTATACCTTTGCAATACTACCTGGCCCCAATATCGCCTAGAAGACCACAAAGAGTAGCCTATTTTTGGGACTTTACAATATAATACTCTTTTACAGTTAGATTTATATTGTCAGCAAGAAAGAAAATGGACAGAAATTCCTTATGTCCTTCATCGAGCTGTCTCAAAACTCCGTTCTCAGAAAAGATTGTAAGATGCTCATAGCCAGAACCACCCTACAAAAGGGAAATGGGGGTCAACTGGACATCTTGGATGACCCCCTTCTTATGGCTCCTAGGGCGTCAGCCCCCCATTCTTCCTTGCCTCCATTCCCAAAACCTCCTCCACCCCTATCACCACCCCAACCTCCCTCGACCCCTCCAACTGTTCCCTCCCTGCCTCCTACCACTCCCCAACCTTCCCCAGTACCCCTTGTTTCTGGTACTCCCCCTTCTAGCCCCATTTTTCCATGGTTTCCCTTCCCTTTCACCTTAGCCCAACCCCCCTCTTTTCCTGCTACGTACACCTTCCAGGTCTCCTACCCTGCATCTCCTCCCATAACCCTTCCTCCTGGGGAGACCCCTACTCAGGTTCTGGCCTCTGGGCTTGCCACTGCTGCAATCCCTGCAGTATCTATCACCATAGATCCTGATCCTGAGACCATCCAAACTCAGGCCCTGGATCCTCTTTCTGAGGCAGCACCCACTCAGGTTCTGCCTTCTGGCTCAGCCCCTAAGGCAACACCTCAGTCTCTGGTCTCTCTTCCTGAGGTGGCGTCCACACAGTCCTCAGTCTTGGGCCCCACTCCCACAGCAGTCTCTTTAGTCTCTCCTCCAGTGCCAGCTGATCCTCTCCCTTGCCAACTGGGTACCCTAGCTAATACAGATCAGCCAGCACTCCGTAGCCCTTCCCTCACAAGAAATGGGACTTCCTATCTCCCTCCCCAAAAACCATCAATGCTTTTCCCTTTAAGGGGAAGTACCTGTCCCACCTAATGGAACAATGAGAGTGCATGTTCCATTTTCCATTTTGGATCTCGCTCAGGTTAAGGAGAAATTAGGGAGGTATTCAGGAGACCCCACTAAGTTCACTGAGGGTTTTAGGAACCTGTCCCTACAATTTGAACTTTCTTGGGCTGATTTGCATATCCTTTTCTCCACCTGTTGTACCACTGAGGAGAAGAGGAGAATCTGGGAACAGGCCCAAAAATATGGGGATCAATTGGCTACTAATGACCCCATAAGATACCCCCCAGGAACAGCTGCTGTTCCAACTAGTGACCCAGGATGGGATTACCAAAAGAGTGAAGACAGGGGAAAGAGAGACCATATGATAATTTGCCTGCTAGAAGGCTTAAAGACTGCATTTCAAAAGCAAATAAATTTTCAAAAACTTAGGGAGATTACCCAGGGAGAGAAGGAAAACCTTGCCCTCTTCCAAGACCGCCTAGTGGAAGCTATTAAGAAATATACAAATTTAGATCCTGATTCTACAGAAGGGATGGCAATTCTAAGCATGCATTTCATTAATTAGTCTGCCCCAGACATTAGGGGGAAACTGCAGAAATTGGCAATGGGACCCCAAACACCTCAGGCCCAATTAATGGAAAAGGCTTTTGGAGTTTTCAACAATAGAGACTTAGTTAAAGCAGAGGAAAAAGAACACAGGGAAAGGGCTAGAGACAGAGAACATGCCCGATTCTTGGCTGCTGCCATAGCCGGGAAAAAGCCTGAGGGTGCTTCTGGCCCTTCTGGCAAAGGGGAAACCTGCTTTTGATGCAACAAGGAAGGCCACTGGTCCAAGGAGTGCTCTTCCAGGGTGCCCCCCCCCCGGAGGAAGCCTCCAGGACCATCGCCTCAAGGACCATGCCCAGCATGTAACCAGGAGGGACATTGGAGGAAGGATTATCCCCAGGGATGGAAAAGTGGTAGAGCCACCTCCCAGCACCCTGTCCTCCAGTCTTCACAAGACTCAGAGTGATGGGGGAGCCTAGGGCTTGGCAGTGCTCCCACTTTTTCCATCTGTCTTGCTGAGCCTTGGGCAGATATCGAGGTCGAAGGTAAGGTTACCTGATTTATAATTGATACGGGGGCAACGTTTTCTGTTTTAACCAATTACTCTGGCCCAACCCGCCCCTCGACCCATCAGGTCATGGGCATCGAGGAGAAGACTAAGGGATGTCATGAGATATACCCACTCCCCTGCTTATTTGAGAATCTGTTGTTTGAACACTCCTTCCTTATTATCTCCTCTTGCCTTGCCCCCTTGTTGGGAAGGGACCTGATGGTGAAATTGGGGAGCCAATTTTCTCTAGTTAAACCTCCCATTTCCCTTTTCCCTCTGCTCACCAGACCTTCCCAGGTTCCTTCAGAGGTGTGGGAGACAGTTAAACCAATTGTTTGGGATCAGGGAATTCCTGGGAAAGCTACTCATGCCACTCCAGCCCTTATTCGCCTCAGAGATGCTAGTGTGTTCCCCAATTGCCGACAATACCCAATTAAGCCTGAGGCTAGGGAAGGACTGCAACCATTAATTGAAAAATTTCTTAAGTTTAAAGTCCTAGTCTCTTGTCAATCACCATGCAACACTCCAATTCTTCCCGTAAGGAAGCCTAATAGAGAATACCGAATGGTCCAAGATCTTAGGGCTGTTAATGAAGCTACTATTCCTGTGCACCCCATCGTTGCCAATCCTTATAACATACTCACCCAGATCCCTGGGGATAATAAATGGTTCTCTACCTTAGATCTTAAAGATGCCTTTTTCTGTATACCTTTGCACCCAGACTCACAATATATTTTTGCCTTTGAATGGATACTTCCTGGGGAATCAAGCCCATGTCAACTAACATGGACAGTCTTGTCCCAAGGGTTTCAGGATAGCCCTCATTTATTTGGCCAGGCTTTGGGAAAGGATTTAAGAGATCTGAAATTAACTGATAGTAGCTTAATTCAATATGTGGATGATATCCTTATTTGTAGCCCCACCCAGGAGGCCTCTCTGGCTGCAGCCACAGAAACCCTGAATTTTTGGGGTACTCGAGGCCATAGGGTTTCCTTGAACAAAGTTCAGATAGCATGCCAGTCTGTAAAGTATCTGGGCCATGAATTAACGCCTACCTCTCGATCCCTAACCTCCAAGAGAAAGAAGGCAATCTTGTCTATCCCTATTCCAGCCACCAAGAAACAGCTCCGAACCTTTTTAGGCATGGCTGGATACTGTAGGCTCCGGATCCCTAATTTTAGTCTTATTGCTAAGCCTCTTTATGACTCTACTCAAGGCCCTGACTCACTCCCTCTGGAGTGGGGCCCCGACCAGGCTGAAGCTTTTGAGACTCTGAAAGCTAAATTGACCACCACTCCAGCATTAGCTCTACTCAATCTAGAAAAACCTTTCACTCTCTGTGTTGATGAAAGGAGAGGACAGGCCTTGGGAGTCCTAACCCAGGCTTTAGGACCCGACCCCAGACCTGTTGCCTATTTTTCGAAACAGTTAGACTCTGTGGCTACTGGATGGCCTGCATGCCTCAGGGCCGTAGCTGCTACAGCCACTCTAATTGAGGAAGCCTCTAAACTTACACTTGGCCAGCCCCTGGAAGTTCTGACTCCACATAGAGTTCAGAGCATACTGGAGGCAAAGGGCCACCAGTGGCTAGCTAGCGGCAGGCTCACCAAATATCAAGCCTTGCTCTTAGATACGCCTGACCTAATCCTTCAGGTGTGTTGTACACTTAACCCAGCAACTCTCCTCCCAGACAGCTCACACTCAGACACTCTCATACATGACTGTGAGGGGACCTTGTACTGCGTTCATGCTAGTTGACCGGTCCTGAAAGATTTGCCTCTCCTGAACCCCGAAGCAGATTGGTATACAGATGGGTCTAGCTTTATTGAAAAGGGGGTTAGAAGGGCTGGGTATGCAGTAGTCAGCCTCCACCAAACCATAGAGGCAAAACCCCTGCCCCCTGGGACCTCTGCCCAGAAGGCAGAGTTGATAGCACTCACCAGAGCTCTAGAGCTAGGGGAAAATAAAAGAGTAAATGTTTTTACTGACTCAAAATATGCTTTCCATGTTCTACATGCCCATGGAGCAATTTGGAAAGAAGGGGGATACCTGACAGCAAAAACTTCCCCTATCAAACATGCCCAGGAGATTTTACATCTCCTCCAAGCTGTTCAAAAGCCATCAGAGATAGCTGTTATCTTTTGCAAAGGCCACCAGAAAGGGGAAACAGATCAGGCAGTGGGAAATCGCCTGGCAGACACTGCAGCTAAGAATGCAGCCTGGCAGTTAACTATACTGGCCCCTTTACTCCCACAGCTCCCTGATTCCTTCACACCCTCCTACAGTGCCCAAGAACAGGCCCTCGCCAAAGAAAGGGGATATACTCTCTCTCCCTTTGGGTGGTTTCAGACACCTGCAGGCCAGCTTCTTATCCCAGAGGAAAGCCAGTGGAAGCTTCTTTTTAGCCTACACCAGGCTACACACCTGGGAAAGAATGCCCTCCAGTCTCTGATAAAGCCCATTTTTACAGGCAGTAAGCTAGGAGAAACTATCCGACAAGTCCGTCGGGCTTGCCCAACTTGTGCCCAGGTGAATCCTGAAGGGGCAGTCAAACCTCCCCCTCTTTTAAAACCTGTTCAGAGGAGGGGTACCTACCCAGGTGAAGACTGGCAGATAGACTTTACACACATGCCCCCATGCAGGGGTTTCAGATTTCTTTTGGTTTTTGTTGATACCTTTACTAACTGGATAGAGGCTTTTCCTTGCAGAACTGAAAAGTCTCAGGAGATATCGAAATTCCTGTTGAAGGAAGTTATACCTCACTTTGGCTTGCCTGGCTCCTTACAGAGTGACAATGGCCTGGCTTTTATTTCACAGATAACCCAGGCTGTGGCAAACACACTTAAAATCACTTACCACCTTCACGCAACCTAGAATCCAAAATCTTCTGGTAAAGTAGAGAAAATAAATCATACCCTTAAGCGAGTTCTTACTAAACTGTGCATAGAAACTCCAGAGGATTGGATTAAGAATCTTCCAATTGGGCTTTTCAGAGTGCGCATCACACCTCGGGAAAATATCAAGCTCAGTCCCTTTGAACTCCTCTATGGGAGGCCCTTTCTAACCTCTGACATCCTTGTAGACCCAGAACAGCTTTTAATCACCCAATTTGCAACTCAACTAGGGGCAGTCAGGAATGCTCTAACTGAATATGCCAATAAGTGTCTTCCAAAACCTGTCAGCAAGGACAAAGAGTGTCCTGCTACAGTACAACCAGGGGATTGGGTCTACTTAAAATCATGGAAAACCCAAGAGGGTAAACAGTTAGATGTTAACTGGAAAGGACCTTACAGGGTCATACTGACCACTCCAACAGCAGTAAAACTCGAAGGCCTCCCCAGCTGGACTCATAATTCTGGGATTAAACCAGTGTCACCTCTTGCTTTTTCCCCAGAGACTCCGGAATATACCTGTGAGCCCTTGGAGGACCTCAAGTTCCTGTTTAGAAAGACTCCAACACCCTCCAGGGAACAGGTGGATAAAAGGAGGTGAAATCTTTTGGCTTTTCATCTCTCAAAACCATTTCCCTTTGAGCTGACAATGATAATACTGATCCTCTTTCTCCTCCTCCCTGATACCTCAAGTACACTTGGCCTCCGGAAATGGGAGGATAACTCTCTAATTAAACTAGGAAATTCACTAGGCCGGGGCAGGGGGGAGTTCAGGATTGTTGGGTATGTCATTCACACCCACACGGCAACACTAATCTCCCACCTCGTGCTATCTTTGCAAAAGCCCTCCTACCCAACATGACCTCCTCAGAGGTCTATGCCTGTCCATTTATGCTGGCAACTCCCTTATGGGCTACTCTTTCCATCTCAACACCTTGTTTCTCTGCAGGGGAATATTCCCTTACTTGGGAGACAAGTTCCAAAGCCACTGGACAAGTTAATACCCCTGTTGAAGGAGGGCTTGTAAGAGTTTCTGCTGGTCTTTTGACCTGCACTATCTGTGCAGATACAACCAGTGACAAGTGCCTCCGGAACTTTACATCGGCCAGCTGTGCCAATTGTACCACAGGAGCATTTCCTATTTGTACCTATGACTGCATACCTCCCCCTACCCTGCTAGTGGGTTCCCCTTTTTCAAGCTTCACTTCTAAGTCAAGCCACAAGGCCACAGCTCCTTCAAGTTACAACACTCTTATTGATATCTTAAAGACACCTCTCTCAACTGGGAGCTTAACATGCAACCATTCGGATCCTTGGGGTGTCCATACTCGTAGTCTCTTACGAACTTGCCCCATCTGTGCCCCCAAAGGCTATACCTTCCTTTGTGGGATTGGTGAACCTAGTGCAAAGAATCTTGGGGAAGAGGTGAAACGAAATGCCACCACATGGCAAGACCCAAGAACTACTGTCTTGGCCACCCAATGCTTAACTCCTTACAAAGACTTTGGGGTATGTACCCTCAGATTTTTGGCACCCCCCTTCTCCATTTTTAATGCCACATTACCCGGAACCTCCACCTTAAAAAGGGAAAAGCGTGGGTTCTTTGGAAATGCCCTCTGGTTCCTTAAGAAGGGAGCAGAGTATCTCAAGCCATGCACACTCACCTGTATGGCCACCTACAACATGAACACATTCTCTCTAACCTTACAGAGACCATTCACCAGTTGGCAAATGAAACAGCTTACGGTCTCTGGGAAATCCAGCAATCCTTAGATTCCTTGGCAAAGGTAGTTCTAGATAATAGAATAGCTCTGGACTACCTACTTGCCTCTAGTGGGGGTGTATGTGCTCTAGCAAACACATCCTGTTGTATGTATATCAACAACTCTGGGCAAATAGAGATCCGCACTGAACATATTTTGGAAAAAGCTACTTGGATGAAAGAAATCCACAATAACCTCAGTCCCCCAAAATCATCTTTGTGGGAATCCTGGCTTCTTTCTATATTAGCCCCTGTTCAAATTCCTCTGTTGCTGATATTCCTCTTGTGCTTGTTTGGACCTTGTTTGCTTAACGTCCTTGCCAGCTTTGTCTCCTCCAGGGTCCAAGCTATCAACTTCCAGATGACTGCTCAGGCTGTGTATCAACCTCCAACTAAATCCAAGGTCTCCAGCACTGGACCTGGCACCTACCTGATTCTGAAATCTGACCCTTGAACAAGGGACCCAGAGAGTCAGGGACAGCTCTACGCCCCTAGCCAGCAGGAAGCAGTTCCAGAAGCCGAAACCTTCGTCCCTGACCCCGAAAAGAATTTGGGTCCCATTTGTTTGAGGGGGGAAATGATGGGGTACAGGCCCCAAACAGAGACCTTTTTCCTAACCCAAAAAAAGCCCATTTATCTTTAGGCCCTGGAAGAAACCCCTACCTTGAATTCTCCTTGACTCTTCCCTGCTTTATTCGGTTTTGGCTTGATGCTATAGCCTCACATTTTCATTAGGCCCAAATCTCTCCCTCTATTGTTACTTTAGACATGCATGCCTTCAGTTACTTCCCAACCTTGATATTCTTTCAGGAACTTCCTGCCCTTGATCCCATTCTCTTGGATCCTGAATTCTGACTCCACCTTATCTTCCTTAGACTTCCCCTCAGTACCATCCCAAAAGCCCCCCACCAGTCACCCCAGACGACCCCTCAATCTTTCCCACAATCTTTTCTGTATTTAAATCCCATCCAGCTTCCAAAAGGCACTCAGATTCTTTAGGAGTCTAGCCTATGGTGTGGCTTCTGGAGGATCTGGCCAGTGTAGCTGGTCCCTAATAAACTTTGTCTTTTTCTTTGGCTAAGAAGGCTTGAGTCAAATTCTTTCGGCAGGACCCGGTGCATCAATACTTTGGGGTGTTGAGCACCTCTCAACCTTATACCTCTTCAAAAATTTCAATGTTAGAGCACTTAGAGGGAGTATATATAGACAGAGGGCATGAGTGTGAGTGGAATATGAAGGAATGATATTTAAAAAATCAAATTAAGCAGTGAGAGAGGAATGTACTGGGTGAAGGGAAAGGGAGAGGTAGAATGGGGTAAATTATCTCACATGAAAGAGGCAAGAGAAAGCTTTTACAGTGGAGGAGAAGATGGGGGAGATGAAAGAAAATGCGTGAACTTTACTCTCATCAGAATTGGCTCAAAGAGCCATGCACACTCAATTGGGTATAAAAATATATCTTACCCTACAGGAAAGTAGGAGAGGAAGAGCATAAAGTGTATAAAGGCAGGGGGGGGGGTTGGGGAGCGGAGATGGGTGATAGAGAGAAGGGCACATTGGGAGTGGGGGTAGTCAGAAGCAAAACACTTTTGAGGAGGGACAAGGTCAAGCAGAGAGAGAATAGAATGAACAGAAGGGGAAATAGGATGGAGGGAAATATGGTTAGCAACTGTGAAAGAAAATTTAGAAGCAAGTTTCTCTGATAAAGGCCTCACTTTTGAGTCTAATTTACAAAAATAAGTTATTCTCCAACTTTTAAATGATCAAAAGATATGAACAGCTATCAGATGAAGTAATCAAAGCTATCTATAGCCATATGAGAAAATGCTCTAACTCACTATTGATCAGAGAAATGCAAATTAAAACAATTCTGAAGTACTACCTGTGGAAAATATTGTACTATTTTATATCATTTTTAATTTCAACTAGAGTCAGAGCCTGAATTAATGAGCAGCTGGATGAAGATCCAGGACGTGGGCTTCTTTGTTCTCTAGAGTTTGCTCAGGAAATACCCTTACCACTGTCAACAAGGCCAGACCAGACTGACCTAAGGACATTCTTACCCCTGTTAGCCATTAAAGGTTGAGACCCTAACTCCAAGAGAGAGACTACCTCGCTTAATATTAACTAACTGTTGTCAACATTCTTTACAACCCTATTCCATTAAGGAAAATCCTCTTCTTGTATCATGGTTAAACATACATGGGGGTCATAAAAAAATGAGGTAACACACGGTTGCTGGGTCTGCTAAAATAACATATATAAGTTTTCTCTTTGCTTTGTTCAGCAATCCAGAGCTTATGCTGTGACTCCTTGTACGTACAAGTAAGCTAGCTTAGCTATGCTTTAAGGGAAAATAATAAACAACATAGATTTTTCTATCACCTAGCTCTGTTGTTTCCTTCAACCAAACTTTCAGGTTTAACAGTTATGGTGCCGTGACTTGGATGGAAATGATGGAAACGGGACAATGCAGCCCAACCTCGCCAAAGCTTTGGGCACCATAGGATTACTTTTTCCTCGAATTTTGGCCTTGACAAGGTGTGGGTAAGTTGTCTCTCTTCCCAGCTTCCAAAAAGAACTACCACCAAATTGGTTGAAGTCTGAAATTCCCTTTAAGCTAGCTCTGGGGGCAGGGATCAAATCTGTGGTAAAACACAGATCTACAGGCAAACGCACATAGATCCCCTGGAAACACTGATTGATCTAGAAAATTATCTATGGATCAGTCAAAAACTAGAATTAAAAGTCCAACTGTTCCTCCACTCCCTCCACCCTATTCCTCACCCCCTCCCTCCCTTCCTTCCATTGGAGGCCTGGATCCAGGGGAGAAAAACTGCACTTTGCTGTTACCCCCTCCCCCTCTGCCTCCCAGTAAAGGCTCTGATCCTGAGGGAGGTAACTCTGTTCGGCTACCGTTGCCTCCTCTCTTCTCCTCCCCCCCTTTTTCCCCCTTCCCATAAGGGCTCTGTTTTTGCTTTCTGTCCTATTCCTGCTTCCTTCCCTTAAAGGCTCTGATTATGGGGAGGATAAATGCATTTTATCCTTACTCCTAGCCTTCCCTTACCTGCCCTAGTCCTCCTCCATCTCCCCTTTCCCCCTTCCTAAGGGATAGGATATGGAGAGTCAGAAAAATCAGGAATGCCAAGGCTTCCCCAAAGACCATAGGGGTGCTAATAGCCAACTCCTGAAAGCTTCTAATTCTCTTGTTCTGTATTTGTTTGGTTAATTGTCTGTTAATTTTCTGTGTGAGAGTGTGTGCTCTATGTCTATACTGTGTAAAATCTGAAACACAGGTAGCTAGAAAATTCTAAGGCTGCAGTTAGGGAAACAGAGACTCTTTTTTTCTCCTAGTCTGG
This sequence comes from Trichosurus vulpecula, assembly GCF_011100635.1. Classification (NCBI taxonomy): domain Eukaryota; kingdom Metazoa; phylum Chordata; class Mammalia; order Diprotodontia; family Phalangeridae; genus Trichosurus; species Trichosurus vulpecula. Next base: position 1,581,629 of record NW_023494379.1, read on the forward strand.
TCTGGCCAACTGGACTTGAAGAAAAAAAAAATAGAGCTGAAACATTTTAGCATATTCTGGGATTTAATCATTAAAAAGTTTGGAAACTGATTAGTTGGAATTTTGGGAGAGAAAACTCCTGAGACTATAGATCATTCCAGGAACTCTCACTGGTGCTAAAACACCCTCCTAATGCTGATCACTTAGGTGAAGTTTACTTGAGTTAAAATCATTGAGATCTTTCACCATTGTTGTCTTGTCTCTGACCAAGCCAGAGCTGCAGTAAAAGTTTTTTTTTTTTTGGGCAGACTGACTTTATTAGCCAAAGGCATGCCTGGCACCTTAGGTGCTCTTGGATGGGCGGGTTCGCTTCTTCTTCACCACCACTGGCTTCTGGCTTCGAAGGCTGGTGCTGGCCCGGCATAGAGCAGCCATGTGGAGATCTTTCCGGTATTTATTCTTGCGGATGATATGCCGGACGCTGTTGAGTGTGGCCCGGGCATTTTTGTTGATTGTGGTCCTCACATAGGAAGTGGCAGGCTTCCTCTGACCTGCCCTCCGCTTCAGCACCACCACGATGCCCTTGCCGTCGGCGGCCGGCTCGATGCCCACCGTCTTCCGGTGGATCAGCCCGTTGTAGTGGAACGAGTTTCGGGCCTTGAGATTGTTGGTCTCGGTGCTGTACGTCTGCTTGTTGCGCTTGATCAAGAAGCTGGAGCAGTTCCGAAGGACCATCCACTGCAGGTGGGCCGACATGGCGGGGGCTGCCCTCACGGAGGCTCTCGGAGACGGAAAGGGCCTGCAGTAAAAGTTAAAGCAGCTAAAACAAACTCCTCTCATCCCAGATCAGATTAGGAGAAGAGAATGCAGGAGAACTGTAGGGAAAAACTTAAATCACCCTTGCCCACCTGGCAAAAGGAGGAGAAGGACAGAAATTCACAGACTGACAGTATTCTGACAGTCCTGTGCCCCTGGGTACCTTTGTAGCCCATCCTTTTTGGCAAAGCTTGGAAATGTCACCCAGGTCCTATGCCTTCTGCCCACTCTGTCCCTAGCAGCTGCAGAACTGCCCTAGGCTCAGTAACTTCTGCAGTCATGGGGGAAGGGTGAGGTAGATGAATTTGGACTTTCTGCCTCCCAGAATTGTCACCACTGGAATACTAGCTTCTGCTCTAGGTAACTTCACACTTCTTTGTTCCAATTGCAAAACTATATATTAATCTCTGTTTGACCTGTTTCCTGATTTGTAAAGGGAAAATAATAATGATGGTTGTTATGGGATCAAAATGATAATGATTGTAAAATGCTTAACATAAAGTCTGGTATATGTTAGATACAACATTATTATTATCTCTCTCTGATTTAATGTAATTGTTAACTTTTGAAGTGGTTTTTAAATACCAAAAGTAATAAGCTGAATAATTTCTATACGTGGTAATCTGGAAATGCAATTGATGTCATCTGAAAATTGTTTCTGTATTTCTAAAATTGCATTGTATCTCTAAAATTCTCTTAGATTGTGAACTTTGAGGAGACCATTGTGTGGTAAGAAATGATATTATAGCAATTTTAATATGATTTTGATATATGTGAATTGGGTTTTTAAAGAGATGTGATAAAACTTCACAGTTTGGAACTGTTATATTTGGATATAAGAAGAAATAATTGATAATACTGATATTTAACCACAAGAACAGACTTTTCTATGTGAAAAAGTTTTCTATTATGGGAATATATCTGGTGATTTAAAGTTATAGTTTCAAATGATGAGATGAAAGATTCTCTGTGCATGGAGATTTAGAAATGTGTTCACCTAAATTGATAAATGGGTTGTTTCAAGTTTTAAAATGCATAATTATGTTTAGGGCGCTGTTACATTTCTAAATTGTGTAATTTGGCAAACAGATGTATCAGCAATATTGAAAAAATATGATTTTGTAAACAATAATCTTTTACAATGCTAAGAGTATTGGGCCTTATAAATTAAAATGTTACCATTAGTGATTATGAATTCAGATTTGATTTGCTCATCCAACTAAGTTATAGTCCGTTTCAACTTTTAATTACATGATAACTGCTTGTGGTGTACTTATATTTCTAAATTTGTTGTGTTATACAAATTGGTTAACATTGCATTACCTGTATTGATAGAGAAAAAATAATTCCTCTTATAATCTAGATGTTATTAGATTAAGAACTGTGCCTAATTAAGAAATTGAGGTTGTTAACTGAAACAAGAACTTTTGAAACCATCTAGCCATGGATTCTTATCCATCTTGTATAAAGTTTCTGTGTAGAGGAATTCCTACAAAAAAGTGTTTAAAGTCCCCATAAACTTTGTTATTGTGATAAGGTTAATTTAATTGGGTAAACTTATAGAAACTAAGTGTCCTCCACATTACAACACCTTTTTGACTAAGGAACTTTTTAATATCTAGGAATTCTGCACAATATTTGAGAATGAGGACATTTTTTCGCCAACTTAGTTAATGACTTCCAGTTTTAAGGGTTAATTTGCTTTAAGGAAAGAGGAGATGTCTATCATTTTAGAACCTTCTAAATAATTCTCTTCAGTAAAGTTTAGTGAAATATTCCTCTTAACAACAGGATAAATTTTAAACTGTTTTTAAAGAAGGGAAATAATTCTGGAAATGTTTTGAAAAATGTTTTTGTGATTTTAAGCAAAAGTTAGAGCTTATCAATGTGTATGAGACTTAATTCCTAAAGTGTCCCTTTCCTCTAGAATTAGTAAACAGGTACATCAACCTGTGAAGTTGGTCATTAACCTCTTTGCTTTGTTTAAGCTGGAATGGATTCCAGTACAGACAGTTATGTCAGTAAAGATCACTAATTTATGAGCTATCTTGTCTTATGGTTGAAACGTAAAGGAAGACTGAATAATGGGTTTGAAAGATTTGGAAAGGTAAAAAAGGTTTGATTGGAAATACAAAAGGTAGATTAGAAAGTCTGGGGACAAATGGGAGTTAGATAAGCCTCTCCTGTCCCAAAGGAATACTAGTTTCAAATGGTTTAAGTTAAGTTGAGAGTGTGAGAAAGTATTCTAGATGGCCGAAAAGTTATGTAGTTTGATTTGATAATTATTAGCTCAATGAAGTTTGGGACAGTCCTATCTGAAGGGTATTTATTTGCTATTTAAGATTTAATGGGACTACAATTTAATATTGTTTTAAGCTCTGATTACAGGAATAGGTCACATGAAGCCAGTAGTGGAATGGCAGGCATTATAGGCTGAGAATTTTAAAGGTGGATGTCTGTGCCTGGGAAAAGTTTTGAAGATGACCTCGGACACAACCTAGGTAGGATCTTCCTGACTCTATTTCCCAATTCTGCTATTTCCTTTCTGAAAAGGAAAATCCCCACATGATTATTCCTAAGCCCTGCTTTCAGCACCTAGTGACTATATGATTGGCTAACAGATATGACTCATGCCTGGAAGCAAATAGAGCTAAGGAAGTTCTTTCCTTCTGTTAAGATATATGACATTGTTCCTCTTTTCTTTCATAGCAAATTTATATTATCAAGAAGTTTTGTAAGCACAATGCTAAATCTATTAGGTAATAGGTGAATATTGGAATATCTCTGAGTTATTATAATGGGATGCAGAAATGAATAGCTTACAATTTTAACCTATGTTCATGGCCAAATAAAGATTAGAAGGATATAGAGATAACATCCTCCAAATGGAGGAAATGATTAGAGAAAGTAATAAGGCAAAGATGTAATGTGATAGATGTCTAATAAAAAAAAGAAGAAAGCAAATTTTGAGGAAAAGGCAATAGGACCAGATTGATTCCTCTAAGAATTATATACAGATGTGTATGATTGGCTCCAAAATTTATCAATCATGGAAGTTCAAGCTAATATGTGTGTTTTGGTAATAAGATCTTAAATGTGGATTTTTGCACAAAAAAAAAATTGTATAAGATAGTAGTACAAGTAAAATTATGTCTCCTTTGTAAAGTATCTGTCTGATGATTTTAAAAGGAAGATGAGTTCAATTTATGTGTGGACCTTCATATTTTAAAGGATTCTTATACCAGGTACAAAATTTAGGTAAGGTTAGAAACAGCAGATGATATATGAACTTAAATACTCTGAAGTCTCAAAAAAAAGGAGAGCCAAATGTAAGTGATTGTACTGAGTTATATTAAGTAAGAATTGTCTGAGAATTTCTAGATCTGAACCAGAGAAGCAGAACTCTCTTTTACTATCTAGAGACCAGAAAACTACAATCAGGCATCTGGAAAAAAAAAGTGCTGCTTTAAATGGACATTGGAAATATGTAACTGGGATTTAAAGTTACTTTGTGTACAAATTGTGCAATTAATTGCTGGAATTAAATCAGAAACATTTTAAGCTTTGTTAAGAATGGCTTGTGTTTTATTTTGTAAATGCCATCAAAGAGACATGGCATGACCAAGGTTTATGATGTTATATGTACTGTGTTACTGGGATACAAGGAATTTAATATTAGTCAACATTGTTAATAATGATTGCATTACTTTTTATGGTTCATGTTTAAGTTTTCTTTGTTATCTAATATGTAAATGTAAAACATGTGACATGTAAATTTCCTCCTGTCAATACCAGTCTATTGTGAGCCATCTAAGTGGTTTGGTTTGTACCTGACTTACTGTAATTGTGTAGTTTTGTGAATTATGAGAAAAACTTTATTGTAATTATTTAAACTCAGCCCCGTGTGGCTGGGATACTGAACCATTTATTGTATTTGTTTGAACTTAACCCTCCATGGCTGGGACCTAAGTTGTGCTGTTTTTCTCTCAATTATCAAATCATGTGTGTTCTGCGAGCTCCTCTCAGATCTGACTACTTCTACAGCTGCCAACTTGTGGATATGGACTCCTTGATCCTTCTATCCCAAGTGGACATCTGAGCCCATAGGACACCTTGCCCCCCAGTTTCAAAGAGCCTGAAGGGGACAGCATCAGATGCAGGCAGCCCCTCCAGAGACTCTGGACCAGAACCTGTATGAAGGACAGCTCCTTTTCTGAGTCCCTTGCATTCCCAAGACTATTTACCTGTACTTTTGGTGTCTTTGGCTTATTACCCCTTGCTACTTGCTCCCTCTGCTTGTTTACAATTAGTTTATAATTACTGTCAATCTCTGGGGATGTCCAACCACAGAAAGAAAAAGAAACCTGAATCCACCTAGATACGGATTTTTAGAACTTCACCCCTGAGGAAGATAGAGGTTTTTCCATACCTTAATTGGTCTCCAGGCGAAACTTCCAGTTTGCCTTTGACCAAAAGGAGGAAATGTGGAAAATATTATACTATTTTATATCATTTTTAATTTCAACTAGAGTCAGAGCCTGAATTAATGAGTAACTGGATGAAGATCCAGGACCTGGGCTTCTTTGTTCTCTAGAGTTTGCTCAGGAAATACCCTTACCACTGTCAACAAGGCTGGATCAGACTGACCTAAGGACATTCTTACCCCTGTTAGCCATTAAAGGATGAGACCTTAACCCCAAGAGAGACTACCTCGCTTAATATTAACTGACCTTTGTCAACATTCTTTACAACCCTATTCCATTAAGGAAAATCCTCTTCTTGTATCATGGTTAAACATACATGGGGGTCATAAAAAAATAAGATAACACAGGCTTGCTAGGTCTGCTAAAATAACATATATAAGTTTTCTCTTTGCTTTGTTCAGTGAGCCAGAGCTTATGCTCTGACTCCTTGTATGTACAAGTAAGCTAGTCTAGCTATGCTTTAAGAGAAAATAATAAACAACATGAATTTTTCTTTCACCTAGCTCTGTTGTTTCCTTCAACCAAACTTTCTGGTTTAACATACCTCATATGTATAAGATTGGCTAATAGGACAGAAAAGAAAAATGGCAGGGAGGGAATGTGGGGAAAATGAGACAATGTATTGTTGGTAGAGTTGTGAACCATAGAGCAATTTGGAACTGTGCCCAAAGGGCTATAAAACTATGCATACTCTTTGATCTGGCAATATCAGTACTTGGTCTCTATTCAAAAAGAGCTAAAAAACAAAAAGGAAAAGGACCTATGTTACAAGAAATATTTATAGCAGCTTTTTTCTGGTGGCAAAGAATTGGAAATTGAGGGGATGCCCATCACCTGGGGAATGGCTGATTGTGATGGAATATTATTGTGCTATAAGAAAAGATGAGCATGTTGCCCTGAGAAGCACCTAGTCTTACAGAAGCTGATGCGAAGTGATGTGTACTGTGTACCAGGTAAAAGCAATACTGTAAGATGATCTACCGTGAACGACTTGAGTCTTCTCAGCAATTCAATGAATGATCCAAGACAACACTGAGGGACTTATGATGAAAAATGCTATCCCTCCACAGAGAAAGAGCTGATGGTGTCTGAATGCAGACTGAAGCATACTTTTTACTTTCTCTATTTTTCTTGAGATTTTTGTCTATGTTTTCTTTCCCAATATGACTAATATGGAAATATGTTTTGCATGACCACATTTCCATAATCTATATCAATCAAATTGCTTGCCTTCTCGAGGAGGGGTGTGGAAGACCACTCTGAACTCAAAGTGAAACGAAAAAAATAATCCAAATATTGTACAAAGTAATATAATCTGCAGGGCATTTCTCGTTGGGAGGAGGGGGATATCTGCCGCTGCAAGGAAGGGGAGCAGAGCTGGAAGATATCTGACGGAATTAGCACTGATACCGGTTTGAGGGGGTAGATGCGTTTGTTGAGAAGGACTTTTCTAAAGGAGGGGGAAGGAAAAAACTGCGCGCCCGCGCCCCCGGCCCCCAGAAAGAAGCCCTTCCACAGCCCCCAAGTTTCTCCCCAGAAGGACAATGGGAGGCTTCCACGGTCCCCACAAACCCCTAGCCTTTCCAGGTTTCAGTCCTGCCACTATCCAAGACAAAGCGCAGCATTGGCCTCAGGGTCCCTCCCAGGTGGGAAGAGCAGGCAGGTGTAGGGGGTAAGGGGTCTTTAGGATTGTGTTTTCCCAGCGGGTGTTACCTGTTCCAAAGCGCCAGCAAACTGTCCGCGGCATTAGGGGGCGGGGCTTCCTTGTTCTGTAGCAGCTGCCGATTAAACGGTTCCAATTCGGGTGTCGGTGCCCCAAAGTAAGGGGGTGGAGTATTAGAGGGCAGGGCAACCGCCCCCTATTCCCTTCCCCCACCTCCATAGCCAGGTAGCAGTTACAGTGCGGGAGAAGAGATCTGACCTCATCTAGCCGGGCGAGGTTTCGATCAGAGGATCGGGGGCTGCAGAGCCTGGTTTAGGGGTGTGGGCGGGGCTCCTACGGGATGGAGTTGGGGGGGGGGGTCGGGGTACTGTTCTTCGGCGTGTGACACCGGCTAAGAGCCGGAAGGGCTGGCACCTGCTAAGATCTCGGCCTCTCCGAATACCCGGACATCTGACATGGGCAGGGGGCGGAGGGCGGAGAGAAGAGGAGTCCCCAGAAGTGAGGAGCGGACTCTGCGTAGCTCACGAATAGGGGGAGAGAGGGGCTGGGGCGGAATTTGGTTGTCAGCTGTTGAGCTGGTTTCTGAGGGTTCCTGACCAACTGGGACCCTCCTGAATATCCCGAGTCAGGCTAACCACCTTCAAAACAAGCGGTCCGTTTTCGACTCCAGAAATGATGGAGAAGCCAGGAGAAGAAAATCAGACTCCCAAGAACGACACTTCACCCCCTTCAATCTCGGGGAGCTTCCCTCAGACACTCTGGGCTCTTGTTCCTGTCCCTACTCTCGCCCCCTTCCCCCTCTGAATCTATCCTCCACACCTCCTCCCATATGGTCCGGGACAGAACCGCAGGAAGGCTTTTCACCTCTGCATTCCTAACTGTCCCAAGGGCCTCGGGTCCCAGTACTGGCACTACGTTCTCTCTCTGTTTCAGGGTGGTGTGGGGGGTGGGCGGGGCGCTGAGCAGAAAGCAGAAGTCGAGCCATCTACCTAGCGAATCACTAAACCAGTGTTCACTCAAAGAAAGCTTTTTACTGAGTCAGGCACACACACACACACACACACACACACACACACACACACACACACCGTAGATTACCTTCTAGCCTTTCCTGGCTGCTGGGAGAGTTTCAATGTCCCCTCCTGGCACTGGAACCCTAGGCTTCACTGATTCTCTGCAGAAAGTCACCCTTCCTGCCGGCCTGGAGACATCCAAAGCCCCGGGGTGGGGGGAGAGAAAGAAAAGCACACGGAAAGGGCCCAGACCTCGGACTGGGGCTTTGGGGGCGGGGGAGAGCAGGAAAATGAACACTTCAGCCAAGATAACTCTGACACTCAAATCATCAATAACTGAAAAACAATGATTTCCTTGGGGTGGAGGAGAGGGGCTTGATTAGAGTGTTGCAGTAGGTGTTGGCAACAGACATTTCCCAAACTGATTGGGGGAAGGGATGGATAACCTGCTGACCATTCCTCCGTGGCAGGGTGAGCTTGTTACAGGAGACCAACAGAGGGGACACTGCAATGAATAAAAAACAATGACTAGGAAGACAGACCACACATCAACAAAGGTTGATTAGATTGGGCCGACCCAATCTAATAAAAATGAAGATTCTGGATTGGTATGGCACAGACCGACCCAACTACCAATGAATCATTTCATAGGTGGAGGGGGAGAGAGATAAAATTCAATTGGAAGAACAACTGTTAACAATATGAAAAGAATGAATGGGGAAAACGTGTGAAGGAAGGAGGCCCAGCAGTGCTAGATCTCAAATTCTATTAAAAAAAAAAAAACCAAAAAAAAAACCAAGCAGGAATCTTCCCAAACGTCTGACACTGGCTAAGAAGCACAGTGGTTGATCAGTGGAACGGATTAGATAAATAATATAAAGTAGAAAATGGCTAATAAAGACAAAGATTCGAGCTTTGGGGACAAGAAGTCGCTATTGGACAAAAACTGCTGGGAAAACTGGCAAGCAGCCTGGCAGAAACTAGGCCTAAACCGACATCTGTCCTTGTATGTAAACAGGTCCAAAAGGGGTACACTTTTAAGCATAAAGACTCATATCCTAAGTCAACGAAAGGAATTTTGGAAAATGTAACTGTCAGATCCATGAATAAGGGAAGAGTTGACGATTTCATGAAATAAGCTTTGCACAGCTTCCTAAGCATATTAAGGATCTTATTTCTTTCTTCCCTTCTCAGTGGGTGCGTGTATGTTGGGGGGAGTGGGGGAAGGAATGAAGGTAGGGAGAGTTTTTACAGCTGAAAAAAAAAACAGAAAAAGATACGTTTTTTTCTGGAAGGAGAGGCTAAGAGGGGGAGGGTTTCGGAAAGTTCCCTGGGTAGTAGAGAGCAGCCAGCGTCGCGTCCGTCGACTCTAGCTTGTTGGCAGGGAAAGGAGGACCTCTACCCTGGCTAGACTATTTCTTTGCTGACTCTTCCCCACCTCCCCACTCCCTTCTCCCAACTTCCCTGCGTGGCGGCAGAGAGCTGGTGGGGTATCGGACCCACAGGGCAGCATAGAGGATCCCGTCTTGAGCCTCAGCTCCTGACGCCAGCTCACCAACCCGCTTGTGCTTTGCACTCTGCCCGCCCCGTTTCTTATGGGATCAGATCCCCCTGAGCCTAACTGTGCTCCACCTTCGAGCCAACCTTTAGTCACCTCTGGCACACTGAGAGACACGGAGATCCTAGAAATCTCACCCTCCTCGGGCAACACAAGGGCCACTCAGTGTACTCGAGGGACGGACTTGGCATTGGAAGACTCAAAGAGAAGTCCTTTTCTCCAAAGACACGGACGAAACTCAATTTTCCCACACTGATTCAAGAAACATCTAAAATACGAGGGTCTGGTCGGGAGCAAGTCGCAGCCCAAGGCAGAAGGCAGGGGCTGCAGATGTTCATGGATTTGGTGTTGTCATGATGGATTTTCCCCGTTCTGGGTCCTCTCCCCTCCACCATCCCCTCTTTTATCCTCTCTCCCACCCGCGCATCTTACGTAATTCCTCTCAACTCCTGGCAGCCGGAAGGGTTTGAGCTATCAGCTCGTAGCCCTTGGCAGGGTCGCGTCTCCTTCTCCTGGAAGGACTGAGTCGTTTTGTCCCTCAGCCTCGTGGCATCCTGGGGATGGCATTCAGGGGAGCTGAGGAGAGACGGGGGAGGGGCAGCCGGGAAGGAGGAGGATTGGGTAGCCAAAGACTTCAATAGCAGGGGTCCTGGGGTTGGGACCCAAGGATCTCCTTGCTCTCGTCATCCGAGGAGGTGCACTATGCCAGGATAGAGCTCTGGGAAGAGGGAGGGTGGAAGCAGAGAGCAATGCTGCCGGAAAATGGAAGGCACCCAGATGGGGGTGTCTGAAGAAAGGGGTGGGCTGGGTACATGTATCCATGGCAAAAGGACTCTTTGTGATCGGTTCCCTGCGTGCCGCTCCCAATGAAATATTCAAGAAATGAATCAAAGAGACGCGGTGTGGGTATGGGGGTCTGAGAGATGCTGGGCGGGGCAGGGATGGGGGCTCTAGGAGAACCAGGGCCATGATCGGCCTGAGAGAAATCACTAGCCGTCAGATTAGGACGGAATGTAAAATGCAAAAATGTGTTGGTTCAGAGATACAGTTGAAATTGGCAGAGATCACCTAAGATGCTGCAGCAGATTCTGTTCTGCTTCAGCTGCGGTGCAGAAAGACCAGCATAGCAGTCATGTCCAAATGGCAGAGCGTCCAAATTCTTGAAGGACAAGGGACAGGAGGTAGAGGAGGAAAGAGCGTGGAAGCAGAGAATTTGGAAAGGAACACAAACTGACAAACAAACCATCAAGAAACGCTGGGGAAATGATGTAAACTGCCCCGCACCTCCAGAGAAAGACCTGAGGGGAGCCAAATGCAGAAGGAAGCATACAATTTTTTAAATCTTCTCTCCCCTCTGCCCAGCGCCATGGCTTTTTTGTTTGTTTGTTTTGATTGGCTTGTTTTCGGTCTGTATTGCACATGTCTAACTTGCACCAATTTGCTTATGGTCATCATGTAGAAAGGAGAAGAAAGGGAAGTTTGGTTCGAGGGAGAGAATGAAGCTGGAACTTCAAACATGATTGTTAAAATTTCTTTTATACAATTGGAATTATACAATTATACAATATATTTCTTTTATGTGGAAAAATGAAATTTAAATAAATATTACATGTGGGAAGAAAAAGTAAACTAGGAGGAAAAAGTAAATTTAGAATGTCAAATAATCTCCTTTTTTGCGGTCCTCTCTCCTCCTTTCCCAGACTGCAAAGAATAGGATACCCATTCTCCGCATGAGGTCCTGCAAAACACATTTCCACCCTACCCGCAGTTGCATAAAAGAAAAGAAAAATCTTCATCGTAAAACTACCTGTTCATATTCTTTGGCCGTTTATCAATAGGGGACTGTCTCCAATTCTTATAGATTTGATAAAGTTCTTTATATACTTTAGGTATGAGGGAGGGTTGGGAATGAATTGTAAAGATTTGGAACAGTTTCTGTGGTGAGTGACCTCAGGAGTCAGTTGGGGAGATGTCAAAGGATTGCCTTGCCACAGTGAGGGTCCAGCTAAGATTATGTAGCCTAAATTTGTAGTGGATCCAGGCAGCCTGGTTTTAGGATTTTTTTCTCTCTTATGTAGCAGCACAAGAGTAGGAGTGAAGGCTATTGCCTTACTTGGAAGTAATCCAAGGCTCAGCTTTGCATAAATCATCAGCCCAAGTCCCTTTCCTGATCTCTCTGGCTCAATCTCTGTCCCATTCTTGGAGAATCATTGACCAGGTTCATCTAGCTGAATTGTCACCATAATTTAAGGGAGCTGGGAAACAGAGACTCATCCCATGGTATGAGACCCTTTGGGAGCCTACAAAGAAGCCTCTGTGATCCTCAATGTTGTGTCTGGTCAGGTTCCATCAGGGTTAGAACCTAACAAAGGTGACTACTTAGAGGTGATTAGGTGCAAGAAAGAGACTGAAGCCACAAGATGAATTTGACAACTGGGAAAGAGACCAGAATGCAAGGACTGAGGTAGAGACTGGGGCCTGCTGTCAGCCCTGGGCCCAGTCAGGCAATCAGTAAAGATTGGTTAAGCACCTTCTTTTAGGCACTGTGCTAAGCTCTGAGGATACAAAGAAAGGCAAAGGAAAGTCTCTGTTGTCAGGGAGCTCCCAATCTAGTAGACAAACATGGAGATAGTTGGAGAAGAAGCAATAGAACATGAACCTCAGTCTTAGTTGATCTATGTGAATAGAGTGTTTTGACATGGAAATACATTTAGTTCAACAGGGAAATGAGAGAATACAAGAAGTGAGGATAATAACAGTCTGAGAAGGAGAACAGAGTTATGGGGAAATAGTCTAAATCAAAATAATAATTATAAAATAGTAGCTAGCATCTATACTCATGAAAAGTTACTATTGTTCAGAGAAATGCAAATTAAAACAGCTCTGAGCCACCATCTCACACCTATCAGAATAGCTAATATCACAAAACATCACAATATTTTCGTTGGATGTTGGAGGGCACGTGGGAAAACTGGGACAACAATGCACTGTTGGTGGAGTTGTGAACTGATCCAGACATTCTGGAGAATAATTTGGAACTATGCTCAAACGGCCATAAAAATGTGCATATCTTTTGATCTAACAGTACCACTGCCAGGCATATATCCCAAAGACATCCACAAAAAAGGAAAAGGACCTATTTGTACAAAAAAATATTCATAGCAACTCTTTTTGTGGGGGCAAAGAATTAGAAATTGAGGTAGTGTTCATCAATTGGGGAATGGCTAAACAAGCTGTAGTATATGATTGTAATGGAATAGTGCTAACCTGGAAAGACTTACATGAACCGATGCATAGTGCAGTGAACACAACGAGAACATCATACACAGTAACAGCAATATTGATCCATGAAGAATGGTGAATGATTTAGCTTTACTCAGCAATGCTATGATCCAAGACAATCCCAAATGACTCATGATGAAACATATTATCTGCCTTCAGAGAAAGAACTGATATTAATTGAATACAGACTTTCACTTTTTTACTTGAGTTTTCTTGTACAAAATGACTAATATGGAAATGTTTTACAGAATTGCACATGTATAACCTATATCTGATTGCTTTCTGTCTCAAGGAGTGGGGAGGTGAGGGAGGAATAGAATTTGGAACTCAAAACTTTAAATAAAAATGTTTTAAAAGTGGAAAAAATCATACCTAGTATTTACATAGCACCCATGTGCCATTCACTTTAAAAATATTATCTCAGTTGATCCTCATAAGAAGCCTAGGATTGAGGTGCTTTTAGTATGCCTCTTTTACAGATCAAGAAACTGAGGCAAATAGAGGTCCTCTGACATGGCTAGGGTCATAGAAAGTTTCTGAAGTGGGGTTGAAACTCAGATCTTCCTGACTTGAGGCCCAGTGTTCTATCGACTGCACCACCAGCATATTGTAAATTTTAACAATAATTGTGAAAATGCTCAAACATGTATAAGGTAGGAAATGGGAGGAGAATTGGACAAGCTTTTGCTGAGGGATAGAAATTCATTCTTGGTTTTTAGCTCCACAACCAGTCAAAAAAAATGAGTTGCTGGTTACTATATAAAAGATTGATTTTTTCTACTGGTTCATAGCAGGTAGTGTATTAAATAATCAATGTACTAAAGGTCAAGTGCACATGTTATATTTCAAAACAATATTTATATTTAAAACCTCCTTTATAAGGATATGATTTCTTCAAACATAGCTTTATTTTTTCTACCACTGGAAAACTGGCTACACTCTCATTGAAAATCCACTGAATGATTAATCTGTGTTGTAAAATGCTTCCTTTGGGAAGGTGAATAATAATATAATCGGAGGATAGGTTCAAATCAGAAAACAAGCTTAGCACTGCAATGAGAGTACTTTAAGGTCTGATGTTGTAGAAAGGTTGTGGGGGTCCATGAAGGTTTCATTGTGGTCTCTACTATGCATTTATAGCAATCATGGGTCCAAAGAGACTGTCATCTCTGCTGCAAAAATGCAAACCCAGGTAACATCTTGATCTGGTAATTACAGGTTTGGTGAGTTGTGATTACAAGGTAACCCAAGAATGGGAGGACTACTCTGGTACAGTGGCAGCCAGCCAGTGAGAGTCTGTGCAAGCCTGTTACCATTTGCACATGAATGTCCAACCTTCCTGGAATTCTGGAAACAATTTGATGTCAAGTTGAGAAGCTGAAAGAATATATTGCCCATAGTCAGAAGCAGTCAGAGTGTGATGTTATCATTGAATGAACCCCAAAAGCATGATATGCATGAGTATAATGAATTGAAATCACTACAGAAAGAATCCTATTATGGTTGAAATATGCACATGCGTGTTGTCCCAGGGGATAAATATCTTAGTAACAAAATTGGTTGATTATGTACTGTTTAAGGTGCCTTTGAAAGCAATTTAGTTCAAATCCTTTGTATCACTGTCTAGAACCTCCAAGGGGTTTGTGAACCCTTAAGTGGGAAAGGGCTTCAAGAGGATTAATAGTGAAGCATGCTGTCCACTTCCTTGGAATGGGATGACAGAGTCAAATCTGTGTATGACACACATATTTTCAGACTTGGGAAATGCCATGCATCTTTAAAAATTTGTTCATTACAAGGATTTATTCTTAGTACAAACAATTGTCATTTTTTTAAAGTAATATTTTATTTTCCCCTATTAAATAGAAAAAAACAATGTTGAAATGTTTTTTAAATTATGAATTCCAAATTCTTATCCCTCCTTCTCCTCTCTGCTCCCTGAGATGGTAAGCAATCTGATATAGATTATATACGTGCAATCATCATTACAAGAATTTTATTTTTATTTTAGTGAGCAGAGGCATTTGAAAACATTTTTTTTAAAAATAAGTCATGGCTATGCCCCCAAAATTAAAAAGGCAGAACAAAATCTTTTATTCCTTAGGTCAATACAAAAGACTGTAGTGGTATTCTTCATGTGACCTCACATACTGCAACAGAAAAAAATAAGATTGTTAGCTGTTACTACAGAAATTACATTATACTTTCAGATTTGATAGATCATGAAATAATTTTAATATTTAGTACATGTGTACCAAATGGCATAATATCTCTGAAAAAATGACTGAAAGTGCAGACAGTGAAAGTGAAAAGGAAAGACTGAAAGTGGAAACAGTGTGTCTAGTACTGTGGGCAGAGCTCGCCCAATCATGGCTTGAGTCCTTGTCTCAGCTCCTGGAATTTGGGTGAAGTCACTCAGCTGTTTTGAAGTCCTGTCCTGAGTTATGAATGTGATAAGAATGCCAGCCTTTCCTGTGTCACAGGTTTGTTGTGAGGATACAGTGTGACTGTGTGAAGCTCTTTGTAAATTAAGTCATCCTAGGGGGCAGCTAGGTGTAGCAGTGAGTAGAGGACTGGCCCTGGAGTCAAGAGGACTTGAGTTCAAATCTGGCCTCAGACACACTTACTAGCTGTGTGACCTTAGGCAAGTTACTTAACTCTACTTGCCCTGCCTTCTCCCTGCAAAAAAAAAAAAAAAAAAAAACAACAACATGTACGTTGGAAGACTTTTCTCCTTACCTGGAGAAAGAGAATGTAAAAGGGTTTCTGTTCTGCCAGTGGAGGGAAGGGGATATAACTATATATGTGTTTGTGTACATATGTTTTATTGCTTGTTTCTCTCAGAAGGAGAGAGCAGACTTGAAATGGAAGAGTACTTCAGAGTGAAGCCTTTCTCTAAAAAAACTCACAAACAAAGAATCAGGAGTAATAGTCACTGTGATTCCACTTGGAGAGAAATCTGTGCTCTACATCATAGAATCCATACTGGAGAGAAACTGTATGAATGTAATCAATGTGGAAAGGCTTTAAGAGAAAGCTCCAGTCTTGCTAAACATCAGAGAACCCGAACCCACACTGGAAGGAAACCTTATGAATGTAATCAGTTTGGAAAGGCTTTTGCATATAAACATACTCTTACTGACCAGCAGAGAGTACACACTGGAGAGAAACCTTATGAGTGTAATCAGTGTGGAAAAGCTTTCAGATTTAGCTCCAGTCTTACTAAACACCAGAGAATTCACAATGGAGAGAATGCAATCAATATGGTAAAGCCTTCAGGCAAATGTCAGCCCTTGTTTCGTATCAGAGAATTCATATAACATATAAATCTTATCACTTACATGATTGAAATGGAGTGCAGAGTTTCTTATGGACTCAATGTGAGAAGGCCTTCAGACAGAGCTTTCTCTGGAAGATGGAGGGCACTGGTGAAGGTTCAAAGTTGTGTCTGAACAGAATGGTGAACTAATGGAAATTATTTGTTTCATCCCACTGTGTTGGTAAACAAAATGGGTTTTAGCACTCAGTTCAACCAGGTGCCCTTGAAGGGTTTGGCCTTTGTTTCTTTCATTAGATTTGGGTGTCCTTGGTGCCTCCTTGCCTCAGGGGAGGGTCTAGTTTACACATGAGTTTGAGTGACACGTCTGGGACAGCAGAGGCTTTTAGACCACATGGGTTTCAGTCGCCTCTTTGTGATGATTCTAGGTCACATGGGTGAGTCGCATGTGTGACTCACCCCTGACCCTGAAAAAGATATAAAACCAGGGGTTGGCTTTCTCTTCTTTGGAGCTCTTACCCACAGCAGTGGTGGCAGGCATGACTCTGGGCCAGCCCTTGTTATGAGCTCCTGGGCTGAACCTAGATTTTGGTGCCTCTGAATTGTATTGGGTCTGTCTCTTGATGTTTGTAATTTGTTTGTATTTTGCCCTGAAATTCAGGGTGCTGGCTTTTTCCCCTGAACTAAGTGAATGGTATTTGTATGCTGAATTAAAGTAAACTTGTCAACCCTTTCACATTGCTTTCCTTAGTGAAGCAGATCAAAAGAACCTGGGCGTTTGCAGTGTGCTGGTAGCGTGCTTGTTGTTCGGCTTGTGTTGGTCTTTCATCCCCACAGCAGCTGCTAGCCAGATTGTTGAAACACCCACTAGGTTGAAAAACCAATAAAAGAGGAAATAGGCTCATGAACTGTAGGACTGCAAGGAAGAAGACATCTGGATGTTCTCAAAAAGAGAATGTCTTCAGAATAAGGAAATGAATTTGCATCAGTATTATGTCAAGTGTGAAACTATGTTTGGTGAAGGGAAGAAATAAGAGGTGTTTGATAAAGCCAATAAAAGCTGGGGCAATTTAGGGCAATTTTGTGGTCTCCTACAGACCTCCTACTTGTATGTATCAGCCTATATACAGGCTACTTCATCTGATATTCAAGAAACTTCTCATGACTTTGACATCATTTTTGCCTCCTGATTTTTGTGACCCAACAATCATGGTGGGGAGGAAGGGATTCCCCTGATGGACTTGAGGCAGTTTCTGTGGAACTTTCAATGCCTTCAAAAAGATAGAGTTTCTCCCTCTATTTTTCTAGCTCTGGTGAGCCCCAGGGAGGCAGACAAGATACACACAAGAGGGCAACAAATCTTTTTTTTCCAGCCTGCAAAAATGTATAGTTTCATAAACTAATTAAAGATTAAATTTATCACTTGGGACAGGGGTGGGGGGTGGGGGGGTGGGGGGGGGTAGATTGAGCCAAGATGGTTGAGTAAGGGCAGAAACTCACCTGAACTCACCAAAATATAAACAACTTTAAATAATGCTTCAAATCCATTTTTTTGGGTGGAAGAACCAACAAAAAGTCAGGATGAAATGATTTTTCTACCCAAGACAACTTAGGAGGCCAGCAGGAAAAGCAGTTAGGCCTGGAGAACAGAGCAGTGCACGCCACTCCTCAGCACCTTGGAGAGCTCTCAGTTCAAAGACAGTGGAAGGGCCAGACAGCTGGCCAGAAGAGGATGATAAGGAACCCCTCGCTGGCATTGGTGAAGGACCATTTTGTATTGCACAGACACATTTTCACATTGCGCTCCCAGGGTAAAGGGAAGAGGGAAGGAGAGAATTTGGAACTCAAAATCTCAAAGAAATGTTAAAGTATTATTTTTGCATGTATTTGGGAAAAATGAGATATAAGGTTTTCCACAACAGAAAAATAAACGGCTTCACTCAATATGCAAGTAAATTTGGAAAAGTGGCCACTGGATTGGAAAATATCAGTATAAGCCCCAATCCTAAAGAAGGGCTATGCCAAAGGATGCTTACATTACCAAACAATTGCAATCATTCCACTCTAGCAAAGTCATGCTTAAGATTCTGCAAACTGGACTTCAGCTATATGTGGAGCAGGAATTAGCAGAAGTGCAAGATGGGTCTCAAAGAGGTGGTAGAGGAATGGGAGAACAAACATTCTCTGGATTAAGAAGAAAGGGAAGGAATTCTAGCAAAAATATATACTTCTATTTCATTGATTGTTGCCTTTGATTTTGGAGCACAACAGAATGTAATGTGGCAAGTTCTCAAGGAGACGGGAGTACTACATCATCTTACTTGTCTCCTAAGGAACCTATATGTGGGTCAAGAAGCAAGTTAGAACTGAACATGAAAAACCAATTGGCTTAAGATTGGGGAAGGAGTACAACAAGGCTGTTTATTGCTGTTATTTGTTTAACTTATACAAAGCACATCAGGTTAAATACTGGTCTAGACAAATCAAAAGACAGAATCAAGATTGCTGGGAGAAACATTACCAATGTCAGGGGCAGCTAGGTGGCACAGTGGATAGAGCACCGGCCCTGGAATCAGGAGGACTTGATTTCAAATCTGACCTCAGACACTTACTAGCTGTGTGACCCTGGGCAAGTCATTTAACCCTGATAGGCTTCATGTTAGATATGCAGAAGATTATACTCTGAGGGAAGAAAGTAAAGAAGAATTAGGAAGCTTCTTGATGAGGGTGAAAGAAGAGAGTATAAAAGCTAGCTTAAAGGTTAACAGTTAAAAAAATAAACTAAGATCATGGTGACTGGTCGCATTATTTCCTGGCAGATAGAGGGAGAAGAAATGGAAGCAGTGTCAGAGTTTATATCCTTGGTCTCACAGATCACTGTAAATGGCAACTGCAGCCATCAAATTAAAAGATGCTACTCCTTGGCAGGAAAGCTATGGCTAATCTGGACAGCATGCCAAAAAGAAGGGACATCACCTTGCCAAAACTGGGAAGTTTAGATAAAGCCGTTGTTTTTCCAGTAGCAATGTTTGGCTGTGAGAGTTGGAATCCAAGAGAAACTGACTGCCACAGAACTGACACTTTCAAATTGTGGTAAAGACCTCTGAGAGTCCCTTGGACTGCAAGGAGATCAAATCCATTTAATTAATATTCGCTGGAAGGTCTTATGCTGAAGTTGAAGTTTAGATACTTTGGCCACAGAATGAGCCTGGGACTCACTGGAAAGACCTTGACATTGGGAAGGATTGAAGGCAGAAGGAGAAGGGGATGGCACTGGATGACGTGGACAGTGTCATGGAGGCAATGAGCTTGAGCTTGGAAAAACTCTGGGACTAAATGAGGGATAGAAAGGCCCGGCATGCTGTGGTCCATGGGATCAGGAAGAGTCCGAGATGAATGAACAACTGAACAACAAAAGTAAGTACATCAATTTCTAGAAATTGTTTTTAATTAGCAACATTTCATACACAATGATTACCTAAGTATCCCAATGGAAGAAAAATTAGAAGATAATAGCAAAATGATATTATGGATTTAAATATGAGATAGAATTACTGGCAGTCAAATGACATCGATTCAATTTAATCCATTTCCAATTTATCTTACAGAGATAATCGCATCATGTCTATCTTAATTTGACACTCTGCACTGATTGCATTCAGAGACCAGTGTAGCACAGTTTTGGTCCGAATATACTTTTCTTTCTTATTCTCACCATTCTAAACATCGCCTTCATATCCAATTTTATACATTATTTGTCATTAAGATCTGACCTGTGAGGGGTCATTCATTTGGACCTGTGCTCTCTTCCAACCAGTACTGATCAGCTTGATACTACACATACATCATATAGCAATAGCTTGGATCTTATACTGGGCCTCAGACTTTAATGCAATGTTCACTACTTGTTTGCCAAGTTGTGAGACTCACTTGCACAACCACAAGAATGCTTACAAAGGTCTATCCATCCTATTTTACTCAAATTCCATGTCCAAAACCATCGTGGATGGGATTGCTTGATGCTTTGAAAAGTATCCCAACTTATTTTTGCACCTTTCGATCATTCTCTCATCCAACACGTGCAGGTGACCATTTTATGACCACTTAGTCAAGATGCCCCCTGCCTCTCCTAGGGTGTGGGATCTGTGGAAATGGAATGAGTACTGAGTTTACTAACAATCTTGATTTTCTGGAGCTCCCTTATTATCCAGGAGAGGCCAAAATAACCTGGGAATCAAAATGAGTCAAACAGGACGTGGAATGAGTGTTGCTCAAGCAACACATCACATCATAACACAACATATCACAAAGTGATGTGGTGTCCAGAAGATGAGCCCAGAACCTGTCCACTGTGCCAGCAACCATGGGGCTGGCTCAAACTGGTTCATACTGGCCCCAAATGGATAGAGTTTGCACAAACATCCTGGTTCTGGGTACTCTGCATTCATCCTATGCTCCTGCTTCTCTTTGTTGTAAAACCATAGAAAGCACTCCCTGAGCTCCGAATCTGGGGAGCAGCCAGACTAGGTTCTCCTACCCTTTGAGAGTGTGCATGCACTGGACTCACCCAACACATGCTTCCAGGTTGTGGACTTGAACTATGCCTCTATTCTCTCTAGTCAGGTGGACAGGTACCTCCAGCAATCACTCTGCCACAATTAATCAGCTCCTTTGTACTTTGTACAGGGTAGGGGTGCCTCAGCTTTAGTGTCTTATTTTCCTTCTAATAAAACTTTTCTGCTTTTAATTCATCTTGGACTCCTCTGAATGTTGAGGGGTAGGCTTTGTCCAGTTGGTATTGCTGGTGTCAGAAGTGGGATTCATTGTGGTGAGGGGCTTCGTTGTGACTACTGGAGCAGTGATTCAGGTACTTTGGTACCAGCTTGAACCTTTTCATGTCCAGCCTGCCTTCTCCTCCTTTGGGGTCTGGTAAATGCCTCCCTGCTTGAAGCTCAAGTACCTGCCTTGGTTGAATGCATTTGTTAGGAGGAAAAGAGGTGTCATGGTGGATAAAGACCTGGCGAGGGTAATTTTGATCAATAACCAAGGCCCAAAAAGCTCAGGGGTTTGTGACCACAATGCGGAGACTCCTTTATAGTTTCCCCAGGGCAGATACCCTGTGTCTGGAGGACTGATGAAAACCTGCGGTCATGACTGATGAGTCTCAGGGTTTACACTTTAGTTAGGGTTAGGAGATGATTAAAGGCTCAGTTTTTAATTTTGGTAGTCCATGTTACTTGGTGAAAAGACAAATTCCATAATAAAGTAAAATTTTGGCCAAGTTCCCAATGGGAACCAAACTTCCCAAGTTATCCCCCGAAGGGGACAGCTGCTGCCCATATTTCTATGTTATGGGCCTCAAACCTGAAGGTATTTAACTAATTGGCAGAAATTGACCCAAGATGACCACAGCAATTTTGGACAACATTGGGTTCTTTTGATCAGAATAAAATAAATTACCTTAAATAATGACTTGGTGAAGTCGACAAGATAATTAAATGCCCCAAATGGGATGCTTTTAATAAATGGCTAGTCAAAACCTCCAAAGGAGAAGCCTTTTCTAACTTGGATTCATTTAAGGAAACCTTCTATAAAATTAAAAAGAATGGGGAAATGGGGGAAGGGAAGAAGAGAAGATTTGCACCCTCCACAATGATAGATTTGTACTGTACAATTAATATAAGAAATCAGATACTTGCATGTCACATCAAATTGCGCAACCCTAAGAAAATATACCCATCCTTCCCCTCACAATGAAACCAAGAAGGGAGGGAGGGATCTCCAAGGCTTTGGCCTCAGTGCCCCAACTTCCCTGGAAGATAAATAAAACAGGCCATGAGGGATAAGGACATCAAATTGGCTTACTCATTTAAACCCGAACCAACTCCGAACTCTGGGCTATGTCCAAGGAGTCTTCAAAGAGCCTTGAAGACACTAGCAGTTTGACAGGAGAATTCCAACTCATTTTGTCTACTTATAAGCCCAGCCTCCCTGACATTTATCAATTGAAACAGGTTCTGGTGAGTCCTGGGGAGGCAGATCACTGGTATAGAATTGCTCATTGTAAACATCCCCTGGAAGATATCTGCCAGGCCCTGACTAATAAGGACCCCCTTGACTAGGCAGAAAAAAAATGGCCAAAACCTTATGGAAGTTATTCCTAAAGTATTCCCAAATCCTGTAGACTGGAGTAAGAGTCAGGCTCACCAACAGAACTCTGGCAAAATAGTCTTTTATAATCACTTCCTCCTTGTATTCAGTTCTAGCTCAGGGCTGGATCATAAACCCTAAAAACTCCTATCATTTAATTTGCTTTTGGTTGATGGCTTCCAAAAGTAACTAGGAAACCTATTCAAGAGAAATGTGCTATGGCTACACATGTATCAAACTGCTTCCCTTCTCAATGAGGGTGGTGAGGAGGGAGGGAGAAAATTGGGAATTCAATTTTAAAAGCAAAAGTTGAAAATTGGTTTTCATGTAATTGGGGGAAAATAAAATACAAAATTAAATGCCAAAAAATAAAATTAAATAAAATGCATGTAAATAGTACCCACTACTGATACTGTAGCAATAAGATAATTGTGTAATTAATCAATCATTAAGTCTGAGATAGATCCGAGAGAAAAAGGAAGTATGCTAGATTGGCCAACTACCAACACTGCGGTCCTGCTGGATGAAGCTTCTCTTTATCAGGCCCCTTTGTCAGATGACAAGATTAGAGTGAGAAATAAGATTATGTCCCTCCAGCTTACTCAGTTATAGAGGGCTGAGCAAGAAGGAGGAAGAAATCAGCGTCATCAACCAGGTGGTTGAGGGGAGGCCCTCACCCCATCCTCTTCTTTGTACCCTGTGATCCTAACTCCCCCTTCAGGCTGGGATAGTGTCCTACAATACTCCTCACCCAACCAAGATGAACTTTTGGTTTTTTCTGGGCCACTTGAAGTGATAGTTTCTGCTGATCTCTCCCAAAAGGGGTTTCTTCTTATATCCTATGTCTGTCTTATCACTTTGTCTATGTTTGTATCTTTGTAAATGTATGACTTGTGAAGCTACAGCAAAGATATAGCTATAAAAAGCAGCCTAGGACCTGTGACTTCTGGCAGCTAAGTCCATCCAAAGCTCACTCTGTCCTGAGCCACAAGGGTCAAGGAGGCATTTCATTTCCAAAGTCACTTAACTGATTATTCTGAACCAGGCTCTATGAACCTCCAAAGACAGCATGAAGGATTCCTTATAATTCACCAAACCAAATCATAAGAATGGGCCATTTGGGACCTACTCTATATGCTCAAGAATGACCCCTGTCCCAGCCACTATCTGCCTAGGATTCAGAGCCTGTAGGCAGACTGTGTATTCAAATGCCTTCATCATACAAAGAAAACAGTTAAATCCCAGAAATGAAAAAAGAAGCAGAAACAAATATTGCATACACACCCTGAGGAGCCTGAAGGCAGAAAAAAAGAGTAGGACACCCCAAATCATTATCTTTGCCTCCCTTGCTTTCTACTCCCAGAATGTCTGGCTGAACAAAAACCTCTTTCCTCCAATACTGGAGCGTGTAAATGGAAGTTCATGTTTGCAAACTTTCTCATAGATGGGGTTTGTCAAGGTGCACATACTCAGACAAGTGGAAAATGATGGCTCTCCTTAAATGCATTAACACCAGCTTCCATGTGCCTGTTTCATTCCAACCATGTGAAACATCCACCAGGACCTGCTAGATAACAGAGCTTGCTTAAAGAGTCAGATTTCTACATACAGAAGTTCACAGGTCAAATCAGACTCTCATCTAAAGACACCATCACAAGGAGTGTTGATGGCCAGGACCCATCAATTCCAAATTTTCAAGCAATGCCTGCGATGGCCAGTTATTGTCCTCAAGTTCCTGAGCCAGAATTCTCCCCTGTAAAGTTTCACTCTAGGACTATCAAAGAAATATCCCCTGGAACCAAAGGGATGTGACAAGCACTCAGTCCATATGTTTGTTTTATCTGGAGCCATATTAGAGCAGGAAAGTTTTAGGCAAGAATGTAATATAATAAAAGGAATTAATCTAGTAAGGGATAGAAATTTTTCAATCAGGTGCTAAGCAGGAATGACCATTAGGAAAAAGAAGTCATAAACAAGGAAGGACAAAACAGTTGGAGGAAAAAAAGTATAAGAAGGGACAAGGACCACAAATTGCCGAATTGGCAGATTTATCTGCTCACTACAATGCTAAGGCATGAGAAGACGAGCAACTGCACCAAGATTTTCAGAGCTCTATGACTGATCAAGTACAGCAGTCCTAGTAGGCTATCAAGGCTCCCTTCCCAGGCAATATCAGGTGCCCTCTAAGGCACCATTTAGCCATGGGCCACTGGAATGATTACCAGATATCCTGGGAAATCTATGAAGTTATAACTTACCAAGTGTGCAAACCGTTACAATGTATGGAACCCAAAATGGATGCCAAAGCGAGAATGGAGTTAGTTCTGCTAATGTACCATTCCAACTACAGAACCACATCTATTCTGCTCCATTAGAACACAGATCATATGACTAAAGCCTTGTGGCTTTGATAGAGAGAGAAAAGGCATAAGTTACTATATCACGGGCACAAAACATCATAAGCTCCTAGGAGTTGCTAATTAAGGGTTAGAACGTATTTGGAATTGGGGAGCTTTTGTCATCTAGGCAACTCCAGATAAGCATAGCCTAAAGATGCTCTTCCTTTTCCCCAAAAGGAGTCCAGCCACTAACTTTATTGGAAAATGACATTAATTTATTTAGATTAATGTTAAACTAAGACCACGGATCCTGTGGTGACTTAGACCACATCAAATGTCCGGGGATGAAGTCTCTAGACCTGCTATCCTCAAAAAAGGACATTCATCACTGAATGCCATCAGAGAAATTTCAGCTGAATGAGTTGCATCTGTCAACATTTCTATGGCTAAATTACCTGGACACATTCAACATTCAAAATCAGTCAAGTGTATATTAACTCTCTAGGAAGCTTTGACCTTTGGGCATTCAATAGAATTTACAACAAAAAGAGTAAATCAAGGAGGGCTTCTACAAAAGAGTTATATTTTATTAATGGGGGCGCTCCCTACCCATAAAACAGATCTCTTGGCCCCTCAAGTAACCAAAAGACCCCAAATTGGGGGTGAATTACACTTTTATAAGCATAGAAAAAAGAGCAGAACCAAAATTACATCATTGGTTATGAGACTGGTAATACCACTGATTTAAAGAATTAGGATTGGATATATTAAGATGGACATGGGTACACAAGGGAGCAGTCCAACCCCTCTCTGTATAAGGAATGCCTTTGTGAATTTAGAGGATCCAGCTGTATCTTGTGACTATAGATACCAGGCTTGAAGGTGCCTGGCCATAAGATAAGGCCACTTCAGATTCAGAAGGATGAGGCAAGGTCAACTTGGTCTGGTTCTCAAAGATGGCACACAGATTTCATTCAGCTTCTCAGAGAATGGAGTTATTTGAAGTAACAAAGCTCCATTGGTAGGTCTGGTTTCCAGGCACTGCTGAGATGACAGTTTCCGTGCAGAGTTTCTCTCCAATTGGCAGTGCTCATGGTGGAGCTATAGCTTATACATCTAGCCACAGAGAGGGAAACTGAACTTACTGAACCTATGAGCTGCTTAGCCTACAGACAAAGAGGATTGGGCTTGGTATGAGTCACAGAGTACAATCACTTATAGCATAAAATAAAATATAAAATGTAGATTAAAATAACAGAATTTAATACACAATACCAAATCAATATCTACTTTTTTCAATTCATTACAGCTGAGCTGAGTCTTTAAAACAAGTTCAGATCCAAATGGCAATGACTTATGTAGTTACAGGACAAAATTAGTTACTTGTAAAAGGATCAATAAGAAAATGTTACAGGATCAATCTTGATCTTCTCGGGCAAAATGATTTCATTGTTGACAAAGCAGTCAAGCAGAAGCTAATGACATTGAGATCTCAAGAATCAGCCAAACAAAATCAAAAGAATGAAAAAGTAGAAGAAAATAGAAAATACCTCATGGGAAAAACAACTGACCTGCAAAATAGATCCAGCACAGAAAATTTAAGAATTATTGGATTACTTGAAAGCAATAATCAAAAAAGAGGCTGGACATCATATTTCAAGAAATTATCAAGGAAAACTACCCTGATATTCTAGAACCAGAATGTAAAATAGAAATTGAAAGAGTCCACCAATTGCCTCTTGGAAAAGATCCCAAAAAGAAAACTCCTGGGAGAATTGTCACCAAATTTCAGAGTTCCCAGGTCAAGGAGAAAATTTTGCAAGCAGCCAGAAAGAAATAATCCAAGTGTATGAACTGTATTTAAGTGCGCATTAGGGTTAACCCCAGTAGGGTCCCAGTAGGACCTTTAGGCCTGTGGTTTCCCAGCAGGAGTTACCTGGTCCAAAGCACCAGCACACTATACCACGGCATGGGTGGGGGGCTCATCCTTGATGAAACGGTTCCAATCTTGGTGCCAGTGCCCCAAAGTGAAGGGGTGGATTATTAGAGGGTGGCAGGACAGGTCAAGTCCCTCTTCCCCTCCCCAGCCTCCCACCCCCCACCTTGCCCTTCCACCCCCCCCATTCCCCCCAGCTCCCCGCCCCCAAGGGTCTGACCTCAGTTACCTGGGCAGGATTTCCAACAGGCGGGGGGGGGGGGGGGGGGGGGGGGGGGGGGGGGAAGAGGGGGAGGAGCTGCCCAGTCTGCTTTTGACTGTGTGAACATGGCTCCTAAGGGATGCGGGGGTGGGGCCCTGGGTCTGGCTAAGAGCTGCAAAGGCTTAAACCTGCCCAGGCCTGGGCCTCTGGGAATATACCCAACCTGAGAAAAAGGCAGGAGAGGGGAGGAGTCCACAGAAATGGATGGGGGAGGGGTGGTCTCTATGTACGTGGCTCAGAGATAGTGGGGGGAGGGGGCAGCAAGGGCCACCCTGAGTTTGGGTTGTCAGCTGTTGAGTGGGTTCCGAGGGGTCCTGATCCACTGGGACCCTCCTGAATATCCTGAGTCAGGCTAGCAGCCTCTGAAAGGAAGGACTGTGTAGTCTGAATGCAGATTGTGGCAAACTACTTGCTCTCCCTTTTTTGTCTCATTTTTTTTTTGGTTTTGTATCTTCTTTCTCATGACTCGTTCCACTGGTCATAATTCTTCTTTACAACTTGACTATTGTGTAAATAAGTTTAATGCAGAGTTCTGTGTAGAAGATATATCAGATTCCATGTGGTCTTGGGTGGGAGGGGGCAGGGGAGGTAGGGGAAGAAAATCTGGAACTCAAAATCATGCCAACTGAGTGTTGTAAACTAAAAATAAAAAACCTCAATTTAAAAAAAATGAATTGTCTTTAAAACTTCCCCATTTAATCTCATGTACTTTTCCTCTGATTTTTTGACATTTTTTTAAGCAATGCTATTGCAAACATTGGATTTTTAGGAACATGTACTTGGCTGTAATTTGCTTTAGACCCTTAAATAACAGGTTGCCTCTACTTTATAAACCAAAATAGAAAAGAGAGAATTGTGTGAGGTAGTAGAGAATAAAGTGTGAAGGCTTCACAGGGAGTATACATATATATATATATATATATATATATATATATATATATATATATATATATATATATATATATCTGTGTGTGTATGTATTTATATCTAAAATGTTTGAGAATCAGTATTTAGAGAAAAGGGAAATGGAATGAATTTGAATTTGTGGGAATCTTATTATTTAGGCTTTAGGAATGTCTTTCTCCCCCTCCTTCTTTAGATTTATAGATGTCACCTCAGCTGTGAGTGGAATACAAGATTGTGAAAACTTCCCTATGAATAACTCAGGCAAGGCAATATTCAAAATAGAGCTAGTACTTAACAATTTAGTTAGGATCTGAACCTCACCAGGCCTGAGTTTCATTTTCCTGTAAGTCATATGATTTCCAGGAAATCAGATGATATTCCCCTCTCCCCCTCCCCTCACCTATTTCCCCATATAAGCTAATTCTGTAGCTTTATTCCTGGTTAGATTGTGAGGCCACTTGTCTCCCGCCAATGGGGATGGGGGGTCCAGCCTCTGGGGGTGGGATTTCTTAAAGTTGTTTGTACAAGGGTATATATCTCCCTGCTTGGCTTCAATCCCTCGCCTCCCTCATCACGGCTAGTCTGCCCTCGTAGTGAGAGAGATGCCCAACTCTCTCGAGACTTGATCAAATAAAGCTTCTGTTTTTCCTAACTTGAGAAACCTCTTTTTTTCACTTGAGTTGGTCTTCTGACCCACACAGAATTTACAAGAGATCTTAGCCATCCCTAAATCACTTCTGTGACTTTTTTTTAAAGGGAACTTCATTGTGTAGTACCTTAAAGATCAAAATGTTCTAGAGGAGACATTCTAAGAATGTTACAAGAAAAACAAAACTTCACACAGATAAACTGTGATATCCCTTGAGGAAAACTACTATTTTTTAAAAGATGCAAAAACTAATGGAGGATGAGTAGATGACTCACTTAAATTCAGTGTTTTAGCTCACTTGGTAAAGGACTTGTTTTGACAAAACAAAGCAGTTCATGGGATGATTGCTTTTATTTTCCCTGTTTTACTATTTAAAGTGCCATTTAATCAGCAACCCCATAATGTCTGATATACTGATCAAATGTTAGTGATTTTACAAAGATTCAAAGCAAACAATTGTAAAGTATAACATGCACCCATGGAACAACTTTAAAAATAGCACTCTACTTGAATCACTTATCCTGCTGTTACAGCATTTGTGAACTCAAAGTTTTTTGTTTTTTGTTTTTTTACTTTACTGGTGATTAGCATTTTGTTAGGTATCAGCCACTACTTTTGTATTGGATATTTATTGTTTTTGATGTTTGAACTTAACTAGGGATTTGTTATAAAACATTGACAATTTAATTGGGGCGGTTAATTAAAATTAATTAAATATTCATGTTTCCAGAAATTGAAAAATCGAACAACCAAAAAAAAAAACTGGGAGTGACTGTACCTCTAAGAAGTATGTCCATGTCTGATCCTGAGCAGGATTTGGACAAAGAGCTGGATTCTGATTCCACCAAACACTACTCCACGGAACAGCTCCAATCCAAGTGGTTCCCCAGCCCCACCCTCCCCAACCCTGATCATCCACACAGATAAATCAACTTACACTAGGTGGACTAGATCAATCCACCTGCGATGCATAACACTCCAGCCTCCAGTGCTTCACCTTCACATTCCCAGCACTGCACCTCATATTCAGAAATGAATGGAGAAAGCTTGTCACATCAGTGGCAAGACTTGTAGTCGGTGTTGCGCAAGGAAATACACATCCAGATTATAGATAAGAAAATGGAAATGAAAACAAACTCTTATGACAATAACAATCACTTTTTGGGGGCAATGCTGGGCAGCTTTGAGAGTGAAGATGTATTCATTTCTGCGCAGCTGTGATAGAAATCTGTTACCTATAAGCTCGTCTGCCAAGAAAGGAACAGGGGGGAACATACTGGTAGTGTGATTGATAATATGATTTTTCTGCCGATTGATGTCATGCCTCATTAGCCAGAAATTGTTTTAGACAAACTATGGACTGGTTACATCCTCAGATCAATATACTTTTCCCTTTTCCCTGGAACTCTTTCCCAAAACTTTAGGTAAATAATAGGAAACTGTACATTGTTCCCAGCATCATTAGACTCCTGAAGTCAAGAGAAAGTTGAGGTTCATTGGTGGCCTTTTGACTCATTTACTCATTATGTATTCAGCTGCAGAAACATTCTTCTACCAACTTTTTAGTCATGTATATAGGAGTATTACCAGTAACATCTCCCCCTTCCCCTTTTTACCCCACTAATTGCTTTAGGTTTCATCCTCAATTATGGCACTGATCAGGACTTTTAAGACTTCAGAAATACTGTGGTGAAAGATTTTATTCTTTATTTCTCATTTCCCTTTTTTGGGGGAGGAGTAGCACTCTTTCTCACACGTATACATATGTGTTTATGAATGTGTGTGTATGAACACCCAATGAACACCCACAGATGAAACATCTGTGTTCTTGGTTCCATACAAGGGTCAAATGAGAGAGCAGCTCTTCTCATTCATCATCTTTCACCTGCATGGAGACTAAAGAAGTATTGAGCATGTAGAAAAACATACAGCACCTTCCCAAAGACTTCCTATGGCCCATGTGCAGTGGTGGTGATTTGTGTGGCTGTTTAATCTCACACTTCCTCATATTTTCCATTTAGTGACCATATTTGTGACCTCATCTCATGAAAAGCTTCTAATTAATCCCACGGCTGGCATGTCCAGGTTTTTACTGACCCGTTAGTGTGCCTTTTGCCCCAATAGGATAGTTGGATGTCACTTATTAAAGATTTGCTTTTCATGGGCTGATAATTCGACACCAACATTCCCCTCCCCCCCCCACTGTTATGGTGTGCACTTGTTTTTTAGTTGCGACTCAGTGTTCTACTCCACACTTAGTCCTGTAACATTAAGTGTCTGACAGATAGTACTGCCTCTCTCCTCTGATTCTCCATGAAGGGGCTCCTTTGGTGCTGGACACTACTGCTTTGGGGCGTGGGGGTGGGGGGGGAATCTGGTTTTTACTTTTTTAATACGTCTGAGTCTTTGTAATTACTGAACTGTGAGAACATTTTTGAACAATTGACTTGTCAATAAAGCAGAGGAGGGAGGTTTAAAAAATTAACCAAAAAGAAAGAAGTACAGTGGTTAATCAGTGGAATTGATTAGGTAGGTAATATAAAAGAGTCAATGTCTGATAAAGATTTGGGGGCAAGGACTCACTATTAGACAAAAACTGCTAGGAAAACTGGAAAGCACTCTGCCAGAAACTAGGCCCAGAATAACATCTCTCCCTCTGTGCATATCAAGATAAAGTCCAAAAGGGGTACATGATTTAGGCCTAAAGGGTGATATCATAAGCCAATGAAGGGAATTTTGAAAAAATAAACTGCATCTGTCAGATCTCTGAATAAGGGAAGAGGTGCTGACCAAACAAGAGAAATCGAGGATCAAGGGAGGTAAAAGAGATCATTTTCATTCTGTGAAATTAACAATTTTTTTTGTTTATTTCAGTTTTCGGGGGAGTGGTGGTGGTGATTGTACCTTTTGTGGAACATTTTATACCATTTTATATCATTTTTGTAATTTCAATATGACTCAGAGCCTGAACTAATTAACCAGAAGAAAAGTCTGGACCTAACAGTTTCTTTGTTCTCTGAGTAACCTCAGAGATGCCTCTTCTTATGTCAACACACTCAGACAGAGCATTCCTTTCTCTGCCCATGGCCATTAAAGGTGAAAACCTTGATACCAGACACTATCTTGAATTATGTGACTTTTCCTTATCTTAATATTTTATGGGCATATACTATGTTATGGAATGTTAATTGCAAATTAAACACAGATCCTGGGTTATAATTTCAATTGACACTTTGTCAACTATCCTGACTTATTGTATTTACAATCTATTTGATTAAGGGAAATCCTTGTTTTGTATCATAATCAATATACATTGGGGTCATAAAAGTGATGTAATGCAGGCTGCTGTTTTGGGACCAAAAATGTATTTAAGCTTCCTCATTTCTTTGTTCGGGGAGTCAGACTTCATCTGGCCCCCATGCATGCATGTATCTGCTAAGTTTAAAGGGAATAAATAAATGTATAAGTAATATGAATTTTTCTATCACCAGGATGTTGTTTCCTTCAACCAACTTTCAGGTTCATCACTTAGTTTTTTGCTTGTTTGCTTGTTTTGTTTTGCACACAGAGCAGGCAAGGTAGCCAAAAAGAGAAGAGAAGCAAGAAATCTTGTGTCTTCCTGGTTCTGGCTCTGCCACGCCGCCCCCCCCCACCCCCATCACAACACTCGTAAGGTAGAAGTGTGTTTTTGCAGGGCTTCCTCTGTATAATGGGTATTTTGTTTCTTTCTTGCTTTCCCAATGGGTGGGGGTTTATGGAATAGAGGTAGGGACAGGAATTAGAACCAAAAATTGAAATAGAAAGAGGTACTTTTTCTTCTAGAACTGGAAGGCCAAAGAGGGGGAGGGTATCTGAAAGTTCTTTAGGGGCTGACAGCTGCTTGTTGTCAGGGAAAACAGGACCTCAGCCATGGCTAAGATGTGGTTTAAGGCATTCAGGGACCCCTCAAAGACTGAAGGACAGCAGAGAGTCATCTGGAATGAATTCACAGACTCAAGCATTCTTTAAGTCAAGTTGGTAAAAGTTTATTGTAACACCAATACAGTGGGCAGAGCTCCTTAAGGAACTTGCAACTTAACCGGAAGGATGGTAAAAGTTCTCGAGGAAAAGGAGTGGATTATCTGGCAGATCTACTAATTGGATGATCACAGACAACCTTAGTCACAGGTGTCATTCACTACTGGAAACTAGGGGAAGGGGTTTCTCAGGGGTGTATTTTGGGTCTATTATGTCCGTAGCAAGATAGCTTTGAGAGTTGATGTCTATAGCTTGACCTCTGGATTGTAGACGATAACTGTGGGAATACACACATGACAATTCTGTGGTTACAAGTTTAGTCCTGTTTTTAGAAGAGAATGTCTTCAGAGATCAGCTTCTTCTTGTAACAGGGAAAGGTAGTTTGTCTTACTGGGGCCCACTCATGAGTAATTGCTAGGCATAGCTTCCTTGGGCTGGGGAGTGAACTGTCTCAGATAATGTTTTAAGGCTAGGGAGAAATGTGATCTTAGAAGTGGGGTAGAAGCACAAGCACTCAAGCACCCCATCAGCTAGACCACTTGTCTTCTCACCCTTCTACACCTTCCCCCATCCCCATCCAGCACCATACCTCCCTTCCATACATTGCCCGAGGCGGCTGGTGGGATATCAGGCCTGCAGGGCCAAGGTGGGGAACTCTGAACCCTCTGCTCCTGCCACTAGCCCACCAGCCTGGTTGTCCTTTGGGCTCTGCTGGCCCTGTTTCCTCTGAGATCAGATCACCCTGAGCCTAATTGCTCTGGCCTTTCAAGCCAACATTTTGTTATGGGTCTCACCATCAAGGACACTGACATCCCAGAGTTCCCAGGCTTCTGGAGTGACAGAAGGACCACACACACCGGTGTACCACGGGGATGAATGAGAGAGTTTGTGACTGCGGCATTGGACCACTCTGAGACAAGTCCCTGTGTCCTATGGCACGGAGGAAACTTGATTTTCCCTGAGTGGTTCAATGACCATCTAAAATGAAAAAAAGGGGCTACTCAGGAGCAAATCGAAGCCCCAGGAGATGATTATGTTTCTGGGATCGGGTGTTGTTGTCATTCATTTTCCCAGTCCTGGGTCCTCTCCCCTCCTCCACCTCCTTCTCCTTAAATATCTCTCACACCTCTGTCCACCTCAGTTCTGTGCATCCCAAAGAGTTTCAGGCCTACCAGCCTGTAGCTTTTTGTCCCTGCCAGTCTCCTTATTGTCACAGGAATGAGCCTTTTTTCCCCATCCACATTCCACTTGAAAAGGAGAGGTCCTGGGGAAGGGACCCAAAGATCCTGAAAGGATGGTGTTTGAATCATATTTCTCCATCTCTCAATTCCAGGAGTCTGGTTTTAGGTGGGTGGGCGGGCTGTGGAGTAGGTTATGGATGAAGGAGAGCAGGGATTTAAGTGAGGCAGAGTTTCAGGAAGTCATTGGTCTCACTGTCTCTTCCACAGTCATTCCAATCCAGCAGCAGGGCAACCAAACTGATCGCTCATAGCATAGGCCCCTCCTCCTGAAACTGCAAGACAATCTGAGAACATATGGTTTTGTAAGACCATTTAGGCTAAAGAATATCCCTCAGTTGGGAGGGAGGAAATGGATTCCCTTGTGACTTGGGCCAACTTCTCCATCTCGAGAGAGATTTCTAGGTCCCTGCTCGAAGGAGGCAACCCCAAATCATGGAATGGTAGACAAGAGAGAATGCAAACCTGGACTGTGGTGTTCTTTGACAGAGTTTCTCCTGTATACATCCTGACTTTCTTGCCTTTGGCACTTAGGCAAACATGTTCCTCCATTGCTGGTGAAATGTTTCCCTCAGTCCTGAAGGAGGACTGAAAACAGATACTGGCAGAAATTAAGAAGTGATACTACCTGTCCCAAACCAGCTTGGAGAGAGAAAACAGATCAGGAATTCAGAATCCCAATGTGATATTTGAAAGGGTGGGGCAGAGGGAATCTTGCCTTCAAAATTTCTATCCTGGCCACTAAAACTGGAGCCATCAGAATAACATTTATAAAACGGATATATTTAGGTTTGTCGTCCACCTTCTCTGTTTTGTTGTCAGTGGTGGTTCTGGCTCACATAAAGGATTCTCTGTTTTTGCTTTTTGGCAAAGGAAGATATTGTGTGTGCTCATGGACATTGCTGAAGTTCAATGACCCTGCTGGGACCCAAAGATCTTGAAAAAATAGTAGGTTCTAGAGGAAAGAGAGAAGGGGCTGTTGAGGGTGAACTGGCTGCCCCAGGACTGGGAAAAAAAGGACTTTCTGCAGGAAGAAGGGAACGGGGGAAAGAGTTGGGTTGTTCTCTGCCCTCCCCCCATATGGGCCTGGATAGTGACCAAAATCTGAGGGAAACGGGCAAAGCCTTTTTCCTTGCTGCTGCTGGGTGGTGTTCAGTCGCCTCTCCATGACCCTATTTGGGGTTTTCTAGGTCAAGATTCTGGAGTGGTGTGCTGTATCTTTCTCCAGCTCATTTGGCAGCTAGCGAAACTCAGGCCAACAAGGTTAAGAAACTGGACTTGGGTCACCAAGCTAGTAAGGATCTGAGAAAATGTCTCTAAAAGGCTTCTCTCTCTCTCTCTCTCTCTCTCTCTCTCTCTCTCTCTCTCTCTCACACACACACACACAGAGAGAGAGAGAGAGAGAGAGAGAGAGAGTGACTGACAGACAGAGAATGCACATTCAATGAATTTGGAAGGCAATCCAACTAAAAACCACCTCCAAAAACAAGGACTTAGAAAATAGTACACTTAATAAGAGCATCCTTAAAGAACCCCAACAGAAAAGAGAAATCAAAGAAGCCATCAATGTGCTCCCTCTGACAAAACCGAAACCAAAACAAAGAAACAAAACCACCCAGGAGTGATGTGGTGGACAAGCAGATTCTAGCAAATGTCAAAATAACAATGAATTCCAAAAGTATAAGATAAACTGTGTTGGAGGTGTGGGAGGGAAGTAAAGAAGGAGTCTTACCATGTTCCTTCTAGGACACAAACATGGTTTAAAAGCAGGGAGAGCCAAAACAAACA
The DNA here is from genome assembly GCF_011100635.1 of Trichosurus vulpecula. Classification (NCBI taxonomy): domain Eukaryota; kingdom Metazoa; phylum Chordata; class Mammalia; order Diprotodontia; family Phalangeridae; genus Trichosurus; species Trichosurus vulpecula. The sequence continues at coordinate 1,616,986 of NW_023494379.1, forward strand.
AAGAAAACCATGGACTGATTTCCTGAATGGATACTTAAGGATACCAAGATCATACATACCAGTGAGGAAATGACAGCAATCTAAAACAAAAACAACCAAACAGAGAGAGAAACAGAGAAACAAAGTCTCACCATATACCATGTATGACCAGGCTGAATGTATACTAAAAATGCAGGCAGGGCTCATTCCTGTTACGGGCCGAGTTAGAGCTGAGCCCTGTCCTCCTCGGACCTCCAGGCCCAGGGGCCTGCTGAGATAGACTCAGGGCTTTGGGACGGGGGTGGAGCCAGGAGGAGGGGTCTCGCCTTTGTTGCCTCCCTAGCGATTCCAGGTCAGACCTGCCTGACCACGTGGAACTTCCGGCTGCCTGACCACGTGGAGTTTCCGGTCTTTGCCTGGACTGCCTGCCCACAGGGAGCTTTGGGTAGTGCGGGAAGAGAAGGGGAGGAGAGTAGGCGGAGTCAGGGCGGTCCTAGAACCCAGGTGTATTAGCTTTACCTGTCTTTCACCCACATAACCAAAGAGTGTACCTACATCACTAAAGGTATAAATGTGCTGCTTGCTGAAATAATAAACGGAGTCCTTCACCATCTTTTCAGCTCCCGCCCCATCCATTGTCCGCAAGATCAGGTCCTAGCCAGAGGCCTGGGGCTTAGGGGGAACCCCGAGCATAGTTATGAGGCTTCGGAAGCCCGTAACACATTCCATACTAAGAAAAGATATCAGCTTAATGAACCCTATCAAAAAATAAAAGGTGTGTGTGTTGCGGGGGGAGGGGCACTTTTAACAAAATCCAATTCCCATTCCCAGGAGAAACAGTATAAAGCATGTTTTTCTTCAACTGATAAGTCATCTCTACCTAACACCAAATGTAAGCATTATCTGTCATGAAGGTAAGGTAGATGTCTTTCCCATAAGTTCAGGGTGAAGCAAGGATGTTTATGATAACCATGATCCTTCAATATTGTATTAGAAATGTTAGCTACAGCAATGAGATGAGAAAAGTGAGTGGCAGGAGGGAACAAAACCATCCACCTTTGCTGATGACAGGATGGTAGAGAATGAACTGAAAACTGAATTGAAACACTGGATGACTTTGGCGAAGTTGCAGGATAGAAAACAAACCTACCTACATCATCAAGTCTCTAGATGATCAGCAAAGCTCAGGGAGGAGGGGGAGAGAGAGAGAGGGAGAGAGAGAGACAGAGGGAGAGGGAGAGAGAGAGAGAGAATGAGAGAGAGAGTGAGGAGAGAGAGAGAGAGAGAGGGAAAGAGAGAGATTTTCTACTAAAAAAACCACTCCAGATAGTACAAAATACTTGGGAGCCTACATGTCAAGACAGACTCAGGAACTGTATGAACCCAATGATCAACCAGTTTTCACAGGAACAGAGACAGATCTGTGTGAGGTAATGAGAGAATAAAACGCGAAGACTTCACAGGGAATGTATATGTGTCTATATCTAAAATGTTTTCAATATTTAGAGAAAAGGGAAATGAGATAAATTTGAGTCTCTGGGAGTCTGATTATTTAGCCTTTAGGAATGTCTTTTTCCGCTGAAGTTTTTGTTCTTTCTTCTAGTTCTGGTTTAAAGATTTACCAAATAAGAATAGTGTCACTGTGGCCTGCTTTCTTTACCGTGAGAGAGAAAAGAGGGTTTCCCCATCCCTGTTTTCCCCAATTCTCCTTTAGATTTATAGATGTCACCTCAGCCAAAGTTTCATTTTCCTGTAAATCATATGATTTCAGGGAAATCAGATGGTATTCCGCTCTCCCCCTCCACTCGCCTATTTCCCCCTATAAGGTAATTCTGTAGTTTCTGTGCTTGTATTGGGTAAAAACTTATTTCCTTATTCCTGGTTAGATTGTGAGGCCACTTGACCCTGCCAATGGGAAAGGGGGTCCAGCCTCTGGGGGTGGGATTTCTTAGAATTGTTTGTACAAAGGTATATAATTCCCTGCTTGCCTTCTGTACCATGCTTCCTCCTGTTAGTCCTGTCCTGCCAGAGGATGCACTTTTCTAATGAGAACTGAATAAAATTTATTTCTGTTCCCACCCCAAGATGGTTCTTTATTAAAAATTATTTTTTTTAATTGGTGAGGGTTTTTCACCCCACACAGATCTAAAAAATTGTAAAGATCTTATTCACTTAAGGGTGGGTTGATCCAATCAAAAACAAATGAAGATTCTTCCAAAATTCATATCTGTATTCAGTGCATACCAATCAAAATACCAAAGAATCATTTTATAAATTGGGGGGGGGGGGGAGAAAACAAAATTCATCTGGAAGAAGAACTGGTGGAGAATATCAAGAGAATGAAGGAGGGCAAAGAAATGTGAAGGAAGGAGGCCCAGCAGCAGTAGATCTCAAATTCTAATTCTAATGATAATAATAATAATAATAATAATAAAGCAAGATTCCTCCAAACAAGCTGAAGCTGGCTAAGAAGTAGAGCGGTTGCTCAGTGGAATGGATTAGGTAGGTAATGTAAAGTAGTAAATGTTTGGTGAAGACAAAGATCTGAGCTTTGGGGCCTCAGGACTGGACAAAATCTGCCCATAAAAGAGAAACTGGGAGCAGGTGAAAATTTTAAATTTAGCAGTCAGTATGTTACTTTCAGGAAAGGCTATAAAAATGAGACACACAGAGATCAAATAAAGATCAGGAGTCAAGTGGAATATGTAAGAAAAGCAGGGGTAGTGCTCAAGACCTCAGACAAAGAGAAAGAGAAAACACATTGAACCCACCGAGAAAAACAGGGAAACTACAATGCAGGTCAGCAATATGACTTCATATTGTTTTAGACTGTTTAAAATAACTAGACGTATAAAATACCTGAGAGTAAACCTACCCAAACAGACACAGGAAGTAGATGAACCTAAATAGAAAACGCTTGGTTTACAGGTCAAGTCAGATCTAAATAATTGAGATGATATTGATCGTTCATAGTTAGGGAAAGCCAATATCATTTTTTTTAAATGACAATTCTCCTCCCTCCTGTTACCAAGAATATAGTTAGGAGGGAATCTAAACTGATTTAGAGAATCAGCCCTACAAGTGATGTGTCCCAAAACCCTGGATGGACATCAGCTAATGCTTCTCTTGAGGAACATGTTTTACAACTTCTAACATGGAAGTGTCTTTTGAGTGTAGAAATGAGACCCCGATTCTAAAAGTTGAGGAACAAAAGTAAATTTAATTTTACTTTGAGTGGACGTGCTTGCTGGCGATTCCCATCCATGTTCCAGTCTTCCATGCTGTGTTGCCGGAGTATTCTTTGGAGAGAATTCTCCACATGGTGAGGCTTCAAATAGAGCAGGTCAAACACACCTTCCTTTTGTCAATTATGTCAAAAATGTGAGTTGTCTTGATGGGACAGAAAGGGATCCAAACAATTGGAATCAGAGTATTCTTTCTTCCTAGGTACCTGCTACATTTAGACAAAACTCTTTCCTGTTGAAAACGCCACAGGACTACTGCACTATGTACAGGATGAACTACAGGGATATTTGATATGGCTACATGTTCAATCTACTGAAAGCCAGGATGATGATAGCAGCATAGTGTTTGTACTGATTTTGAATCGTCTTCCAAAACATGATCACTATTAGAGGGCCTGTAAGACGTGTTAGAAGACTGGCTGAAATGGAGGACGTTTGGGATCCCAGCAGAGGAGCCACTGGGGTCAGCAGAGGGAGAGCAGGGATAATCTCCTGTCTAAGCTGCTTCGTGACCCTGGCCAGGTCACTGGACTTCTGGGAGCCTCAGTTTCCTCCTCTGTGAAATGGGGATAATAATAGCATCTCCCTCCCAGAGAGACTGTGAGGATCCAGTGATTATAGCTGGAAAGGGCTCTGCCAGTCTTTGAGGTCTGGAAATTTATTGTGGTTGTCTCAATAAGAATAAAGCTAATGATTGAATCAGGTGGTGAACGACTGAGATAATCCACAGATCGGGGAAGGGGGGAAGGGATCCATTGTGGGGGCACAGCGTCATTGCAGCTGCCACCCCCTTCACTGGACATGAAGAAGACCCAGGAGAAGACAAGGGAAAGTCTACAGGGTGACTGCATCTCCAAATGGACAGTGCACACAGGAATAGCATCGCTGAGGATGATGAACTGGGAGAGACTCAGCTCCTGTTAATAATAAAATGACCCAAGAGAATTCCAAAGTACTGGTGATGGAAAATGCTTTCCACCTCCAGACAAAAAACTGATGGAGTCTGAATGCAGAGCAAAGCATGCTGCTGTCTCTTTTTTGTGTGTGTTTTCTTCTTTGAGTCACAGTTTTCTTTCACGACATGATTGATATGGTAATGTTTTGCATGATTGAAATTGTATGACATCTGTCAAACTGCTTATTGTCTCAGGGAGGGAGGGAGAGCATTTGGAGCTCAAAATTTAAAAAAAAATGAATGTTAAAATAGTCTTTACGTGTTATTTGGGGGGTGTGAACCTGCACGTTGGTTAAAGGAAACAACGGACTAGATAATAAAAAAAATTGTATTATTTATATATTAATTCCCATAAGCATAGCCAACACACATACATGTATGAGATTGAGCCAGAGAATGTCTGACTGACTTGTACAGAAACATGAACAGGTTTTATATTCTTTAGAACAATCACAATTCAGCATGTAACTTAAATTTATGATTCTCAGGTATGTTTGACCATAAGAAAAGGATTTCTCTTAATTGAATAGAGTCGTAAAGGATGTTGGCAAAAGTCAGTTGAAACTACAACCCAGCGTCTCTGTGTCTCATTACATTCCATAACATAGTATACCTGTAGAATATTAAGCAAGGTGATCCCTCTTGGGATTAGGGTCTCATCCTTGATGACTAACGAGGGTCAGCCTAGTCTGGCTTTGTTGACAGAGATAAGGGTATTTCCTGAGCAAACTTTTAGAGAGAACAAAGAAGCCCAGGTCCTGGATCTTCATCCAGTTACCCATTAATTCAGGCTCTGGGTCTACTTGAAATTAAAAATGATATAAAATAGTATAATATTTTCCACATTGGGCTAAAATATTATTTTAAAAAATAGATTTTGTCCAGCAGTAACAAATAAAATTGGGGCCTGGTCCTGGGAAACAGGAAAAATGGTTTGAATCCAGATCTAAGTTGCATCTAATGAACCAGGGAAGACAATGTGGATTGGAGGAGTTTGGTTGTATAGGGATAAAATGAGAGCCCAGCTTGGGAAGGCTGGCCACCCAGTATATCTGGCAGACTGAAGGCTCTTCTGTCCAGAAGCTCTTTGGGATGGGTTCCAGCCTATTCCCAAAGGAACAGTGGCACACAGAGGCCAGCGAGGAAATGCACCCTGGGAATAACCAGCCACAAACAGGCTTAAACGCCCAATAATCAGACATGGGGAATCAGCACCACATTCAGACACCCACTAGAACAGGGGAGACAGAGACAAGCCAGTGAAACGGACTCATTTTAGGCTCTCTAGGTGTAGGAAAAGAGACCAGGGTTGGAAGGGATCTCACCTGGCCAGGTCCAAAGGCAAAAGGGACTTCCTTATCCAAGACCAGACCAGTGTCCACCACAGGGCTCCCAGTTCGGGTTGGGGTGGGGAATCTTTCTGTATTTAGAGGCAGAAGGGTCTGCAGAGACCATCCAATCCAAAGCCTTCACTTTACAGGTGAGCAAACATGCCCGAGAAAAGGGAAGCCATGTGTCAAGGTCACAGAAGGAAGAAATCAGACCCTTGTGTTCTATCCCCAAAGGCCTGCCCTGTGCATGAGCTGCAATAGCCTCTGGAATCCGGCAATCGCCAGGGCCCCTTCCCAAATGTTAGGAAGGCCAGAGGAGTGGGCAGCCCCTAGGAGGGAAGAGATGACACTATCTCCCCCTGATGCTCCCCAACCCCAGACACATGTGGATCACAGGTGGGGTTTGCACACTTGGGGTGTTTTTTCTCAGTCCTAGCTTGGCTTTCATCATTTGTCAAGCAGGAAGGATGATACCATTTGCAGTAACCTCAACCTCACGGAACTGGGATCATGAACTGAGAGCTAGACAGCACCCACCATAAGAGTCACCTACAGCCAAACTCTCCTGTTTACGAATAGGCAAACTGAGGCTGAGAGGCCAAAGGATTTGCCTGGGGCTCGGCAGTCAGTACATCTCCCAAATTTAAAATTTAAGCTCTAGACCCCAGAGTTCTTGGTTCAACCTTTCCTTCCAGCCTCCGTGGCTGGAGATGGAGATCATACCTACAAAACCCATTGACCTCGGCCAAGTACCTTCTGAACAGCTGCTGGCTATGCTAATGCCAATCCTAGGCCCTGGGTTAAACCTGAGCTTGGTTCAGCAGCTGGCTTCCGAGAAGAGGGGCCTTCGTCTGGCTGGACTCCCAGGTCCTCCATTCACTTTTCTTCCTCCTAATCCTTCTCCTCCCCCTCCCTGAAGCCTGCCCAGATGCTGAGTCCTGCCAAGCTGAAAGTGGCTCCTGCCTCGGTGGGTCTCTCAGCCACCTACTCCCCTCTGAACCTGCTCCCCCTTTCCCCCCACCCAGACCTTCAGTCCTCCTACTGGAACACGGACCTGGAGGACAAGCCACCCTCCCCAGCGGGGTGCCTCAGAATTGACATTCCAAATGTTCTCCCTCCCTTCCTTCCTCCCTGAGAGAGAAAACAAGATTTTCACTTCTTTTGTGTTTTGTTTTTCCCTTTTGGGTCCAAGGCTTCTTTCACAACATGATTAATATGGTAATGTTTGGCGTGACTGAAAATATATAGCATGTATCAAACTGCATACTTTAGGGCTCTAGTCCAAGGGCCCAGCCCAGATGCCTGGAGTTGTGTTCAGGACCACATCATCTTGCTATCCCTACTAAGGACCCACTGGAGCCCTCTCTTCCCTCCATCACCCCCTGGCTGGCTGGCCCTGACAAAGCTCCCTTCCCGGGTCACCTCTCGCCTCTGGCTGAGGTCTCCCCCTAATAGAGTGGAAGCTCCTCCAGGGCAGATGCTGCCTCTCTTCCAGTCTTTGTAGCCTCAGTCTTATCCCCAGCCCCTCGGGGACTAGGCCAGAACCAGCAGGTTTTAGCAAGCCCAGGGAGTCTCTGCCTAGGCCCAGAAGCACCAAGGAAGTGAGACTGCTGGCTCCTAAGGAATTTACTAAGGGATTAGTATTTCTATTGTTACAAGGCTTCCAAATCTCCAAAGGACTTTGCTTGTGTGTATCACCTCCCCAAAATTGGGAGGGGGGGTCAGGTGCCATTACCCCATTTCGCACATGAGGAAAAGGAGGCTTGGGGGGCCAAGGTTTCCTAGGATTTCAGTCTAGCCTCAAAATGAGACCTAGAGCTGGTGGGCTCTGAGAGGCCATCTAGACTGACTCCCCATATCTTACTGAAGGGGAAACTGAGGCCCCAGGTACCACAGCTCAAATACCCATGCCTGCCTAGCTCCCAGGCTCAGCTCTCCCCACTCGGCCTCCAGGTTCTCCTATTCCTACCTCCAGCAACCGCAGTCCCTGAGAAAACACCAGCAACACACACTCATCAACTGAACAAACCAACAACCTTTATTGGTAATAACAAGAAACTGTGAAATAACAAGGCAACTCTGAATGACAGCAGGAGGGAAATCCCTTTAGGGTGCATTAATTCTCCCTCCCCCCAGCCAGGCAGCTTTAGGATCCTTAGTACCCTGCCCTGAAGCAGGAGCACCGCCCACCTGCCCTTTGGCCCAGTGCTCCCAAGGTGGCGAAGAGGTGCCCAGGCCAGACACCTCCTGAAGAAAAAGGTGGAGTGCCACCCAGAGGCTTGTGGACCGGCCATGGCCCGGGAGAACTCCAGTGAAGAGCAGACACTCCAGTGAAGAACAGACAAAAGGTCGTGTCCAGATGGAGGCCAGAGAATGCTGCTGAGGGTCCCAGGGGATGTTGCCAAGGGGCCCAGGGGGGACTGCGGTGGGGGTCAGGGGTGGGGGGGGCAGGGGAGGCTGCAGAGGGAGCCAAGGGAGCCTGGAGCATCCCTGAGGGAAGCTCAGGGGAAGGCAGTGCACCTGCTCATAGGAGCGTGCAAAGATCGTGCCCAAAACACTGCCCGTCACAACCATCTGGGCAGCCCTTAAGCTCGTCGGCAGCCTGCTTCCGACGGATCTCTCGAATCACTGCATGGAAGGTGTGCTCCACGCCCTGCCGGGTCTTGGCCGAGGCTTCCACGTAAGGCACCCCGAAGCTGTCACCAGCTTCCTGACCCACGTCTGATTTCACCAGCCAGTGGCCCTCATCTGTTTTGTTGGCCACCAGTACCATGGGTACCAGCGTGGTGCCCCTGACCTTGCATATGCGGTTCCAGAAGACGCTCACATCCTCAAAGGTCTTGATGTAGTCAACAGCGTAGACACAGAGGAAGCCGTCTCCCCAGCGGATGCACTCCTCCAGCCACTCAGCACAGTTCTCACCTCCTGAAATGTCCAGGATGTTCAGCTCACACGACTCCCCGTCCACCACTGCCACGCCATGGTACATGTCTCTACCCGTGGGCTCGTACTCAGCCACGAAGCGGTTCTGGAGAAAGCGGATGGTCAGCGCAGTCTTGCCCACGCCACAGCTGCCCATCACCACCAACCTGTACGGCATCTTGTCTCTGCACTGGAAGGAAGGGGAAAGGGAAAGGGAAAGAAGCCCTCATTAAGCATCTACTATGTGCCAGGCACCATGGTAAGCCCTGCCTCACAATCTAACAAGTATCTGCAGCTGGATTTGAATTCAGGTCATGCAGACTCGAGGCCCAGCACTCGATGCACTGGCTATCTGCCTCACTCAAGGGACACTAGAGTGAGAGGGGCTAAGAATGGGTGTCTAGTGTTCCTCCAAGGAGGGGTCCCGACTCAGGGCAGCCCATTCCACCGGAGGCTCCCATCCCCCTTCTCCACATGCAGCCTCAATTGGTCTCTTTGTATCCCTCCCCTCCCTCCGAAGGACAGACCTGAAGCTCCCCTGCCTTTGCTGTCCATCCCCAAGCAGTCCTTGGAGTACATGGGCCCCATGCCCTTCCCAAACCCAGCTGATCTCTGTCCGACCCCCTCTGGCTTATGGGTGCCCTTCTTAAACCCTGGGACCCACACCTGACCCCAGGGTTTCCGAAGTGGTCTCAAGAGAGTAGTGGACTCGGAGGTCCACTATTATCTATGGGAACATGGGTGGGGCGGCCATCAGCCACGACCTACTAGTCCGTTAACTGCACCCCTTTTTTGTTCCGTTGACCTGCACTGCTCCTCCTGCCTCTACTTACCCTTTCTGAATCGTTAATGGGGCTGGCGGGGAAACCTGTCTCGGGGGCCTGGGTCCAACAGGCAGGAGAGGAACACAGGAGAGCTAGCTAAGGGAAGAGGAGACTGCAGGTCCCTCCACCCCCACTACGTGAAACACAGGGTTAGGCCCACCCCCCAACGCCCCATCCCCATCCCCCTCCTCCTGGGAAGCCTGCCCCTCCCCACACCCACCTCCTGCCAGCTCAGAGCCACTCCCCCCTGGGATTTGGGAACCCCAGTCACAAGGGTTTCTTGTGGTCCAGCGTACCCCAGCTGGGGCTTTGGGGAGCTCTTCCCCAACAATTTCAGGGGACTCTGAGAGCCCAACCCTCTAAGGGAATCAGTGTCCACCCCAGGTACAGTGACCCAGCTATTGGGGACTAACAGAACATGCACCTTTCTGCACCTGCAGTTCCCCCCCCAGCTCGATGCCCCGAGGACTAAGTAGTGGGCTCCACCTTCTCAGCTTGGAGAGACCTTTCCAGTGACGCAGAGCTTAGTTTAATGGTCTTGGTATCTATGTTAAATATTCGTTATTATTAAGTATAATTTCTTTAATATATTCATTTATGTTAATAATGGCCGTGTATGGACATCATTGCAGTCCATGGTCCCCTTGCTTCCTCCCCTGCTTCTGACCGGGATGGGACCTTTCTCTGCTCTCCCCCAGCTCACCCCCCTCCCAGGCTCGGCTGGGAACTCCCCCTTCGTCTTTCCTCTCCCTCAGCTCACCATCCCCGCCCCCCCCCACTCTCCTCCTCAATTCCACTCTCAGATGCAGAGTTGCCCCCAACCTCGGCCGGACCTAGCCTTCTAACCATTGCCCTGTCACATGATTCTCTCTCTCACCCTAAGTACTACCTGCCTCCCTGCTGCGTGAAAACATGCCCAAGGCTCCTCAAGCCCAAACAAATTGTATTCATATCCAACCATTCCCCTTAGCTATCATTCTAAAAGTCTCCCCCACCCCACATCCAGCCAGAAGCCAAATCTCCACATCTCTCTCCCCCGCTCCTCTCCACCCTCCCAACCAGGAAGCATCCTAGCTCAGGCCCCTAGCGCCTTTGCAGCGCGGTAGTTTTCTTGTTGGCAGTGCTGTGGCTAGAGCCCAGTGCAAATCCGACCACAGCCACCAGCTGGCTGTGTGGTCTGAGTAGCTTGCTTCACTTCTCTGGGCCCTGCGTCAGCCTTTAATGCCATCTCATCCCTCTGCCTGCTGACCCTGACCTACCTCCTCCCTCCACCCCAAACTGTCCAGAATGCTGGAAGGGAGGTTCCCCTGCTCGTCCTATTCCAAAGAAGCTGGGCGTCGTGTTTTTGTTTGGGTTGGTTTCCCACCCTTTCTCTGACTCCGGGCTTCCTAAATTAGACCACAGTAGGTTTCCAGGCGATTTGTACCAAATTCCCTCTGTGGTAGCTTCAAGTATAACATGACATGTGCAGTTCGTTAGTAACACAAAACTCTCAGTGCATTTGTCATCAGTTTGTCCTTCCTCTTGTGGTAGTTTTGGTTTGATAAGAAAATGCTGTTTCCAAAACAATATATATTAATTTTTCAACTGGTATTAAGGGGAGGGAAAATTCCCGGAAGAGAAGCAGCATGTATGAAGCGCCAATTGTGTGGCCGGTGCTACTCTGCAGTCCAGGCTTCAAAAGCTCAACTCTGGGTCGCCAGTTCAGGAATACCACATTTTTTAAAGCAGACAACCCCCCTCTCCTTGCCCCCACCCTTGACTTTGCATACAAAGGCTTCCATGATTAACAACCAGACCTCAGCCTGGGAAACCTAGGGAGCTGTGCTTTTGAATGGCACCGATTTTACAGAAACTAGCCATTCATGGGGAATCCTTGTACCAAGTGCTTAGAAAGCAAGAATGCCCATATTAGGAACTTGGATTCTTTTAAAGAAAACCTGAGGCTTCTTTACCTTTTCCTTTTCTAATGCTTGCAGGTGAACATTTTTCTAACAAATTGTAGGTGGAATGGGGGCAGCTTGCTGGTGAGGTAAAAAAAGCACCAGGCCTGGAGGAAGACCGGATTTGAAATCCAGCCTGAGTGGGAGACCCTGGGCAAGTTACTTTACCCTGTTTGCCTCACTTTCCTCATCTGTGCAATGAGCTGGAGAAGGAAAGGCTTCCCAGGACTCTGGCCTGACCCCTGTCCTTCCCTCCTCTGAAGGAGTTGGATTTAACCAGGCCTGGGCCCCCTGGCTCTGGGGCTTACACTGGGGAACATCTACCCTGTGGGCAAGGCAGAGGATGCTTCGTCCCCTCCCAGGCCTGCTGCTGGCTGTGGTCACTGGGATGTCTGGGGTGCAGCTGGACAGGTTTCTAAGGGAAGAATCAGGTACCATAGGTAACAGTGAGGCAGACCCAGGTGAGTTAAGGCAGGGCCACCTCAGGAGGTGGGGGACTTCCCCTCACTCCACTGGCAGGATGGTCGGGGGTTTACCTAGGTGGGTGGGCAAGCAGGAGGGAAATGTGTCAAGAGACAGCTCAGGCTTCGAAGGGGATGGAGGTGCTCTGAGACCCCCATTGACTCTAATCTGGGAGGGACCCAAGAGGTCATCTAGACCCCCCCACCACCTTACTGATGAGGAAACCGAGGCCCTGAGTCCCAAAGCTAAAACACTTGTGCCTGCCCAACTCCCAAGCCCAGCTCTTCCCCCTCGGCCATACTGCACTCAGGTTACTCCTACCCCAAACACACCAGCAACACACTTAGAAAGAAGTCAATAACCTCTATTTGTAACAAATCCTAGAACTGAATGATAGCCAGCTTTGAATGGGAGGGCACCTTTAGCTTGCTTAGTCTTCTCCTGCCCTTTTTGCCCACTCCCAAGGTGGCACAGAGATGCCTAAGTCAGATGGCTCCTAGGCAGACAGACCCCACCTGACCTACAGCTGTGGGGTCTCTGCTGAGACCACTCATAGCCAAGCCCCCCAGTCTCACTTCCTCTCAACAAGACACTGCAGCTCACAGCAAGGTCCAAAAGTAAAGGTGTAGCTGATGCCAAATGCTATGTGGCATGGTGGATACAGCACTCACCCTAGAATCAAGAGGCCCTGAATTCAAATCTGCCCACAGATACTTATTAGCTCTGTGACCTTGGGCAAGTCACTTAATCCCATTGCCACCCCCCAACCCTAAGCCAAGGCTTCCTCCTGGTAGGAGACAGGCCCATTCTATCCCCACCCCTGCCATCCCCAGCCCATAGTGCCAGAGAGAGTGCGCAGGATGACATGCAAAGTTGAGGACAAGAGTTGACACACATGTGCAATGTAATACAGCCCCCCACCCCTGGTCTCGGGCGGGGGGGGGGGCACTTCAGGGCAGAGCACCTCACCAACACCACAGACAATATCTTGCAGGCCACCCCCAGGGCTGTGTGGACCTGGCCCCAGACAGTCAACACACCAAATGTCCTGGTGAGTACTCAGCGGATCTGTTGAAGGAGCACGATTTCCTGTGGATGGGAAATCCCAAGAAAGAAAAGCCCCCTCACAGCCCCCAGGAGGAGAGAGGAAGCTGCCAAGAGTAGTGGTGCCAGATGCGGCAGAAAGTGGACAGGGCCCGTTGTCTGTGGGGCCTGGATAACCAGAGAGGCAGGGTAGACTGTCCACAGGAGGAGGGAAGGAGTCTTTTCATGCCTAGTCAGGATACCAGGGCAGTGCAGTAGTCATTCCTTCTCAAAGGGAAAAAAAAGCAAAAATCCAAAAAGCCTGAGTATGGAAACACTGAGAAGTCCACCAAGAGGTGCCTAGAGAAATTCCGGTGAGGCCCAGCAGGGCCAAGACCCTATAGGAGATCAGTGAAGAGCACTCAGGAGGAGGACGGGTCCAGATGGCGACCTGGAGTTGGGGTGCTCCTGGGGGAGGCTGGCGTGTTGTTGGGGGTGGCTGGAGAGGGGTAGGGGAGGAGCGGAGGTGCTGGGGTGTTCCTGGGGGAGGCTTAGGGGGCAGTGGAGACACCTGCTCACTGGATTGCGCAGCAGCAACTGCCATTCTGCTCATCATCAGGCTCCCCTTTGAGCTCCTCTTTGCAGGACTGCCCATCTCTCAGACCAGCTCTTGGAAGGCCTGCTCCACGCCCTTCAGAGTCTTGGCCGAGGTCTCCACAAAGGGGACCTCGAAGCTCCTGGTTGCTTCCTGACCCAGCACCGGGGTCACCAGGCTGTCGGTCAGGTCAGTCTTATTGGCCACAAGGACAAAGGGAACACAGTCAGCATCCTTCACCTTACGCAGCTGGTCGCAGATGTTCACATCCACGAAGGACTTGATATCGTCCACTGCATACACATAGAGGAAGCCCTCCCCGCGGTGCATGAACTGCTTACACCACGACTGGTGTTCCTCATTGCCCATGCTATGATGTCCAGCTGGCAGGTCTCACCATCCACCACCAGCTGGGTAAGGTAGGAGTCTTCAAAAATGGGGTCATAGTCGGACACAAAGCAGTTCTTGACCAGCTGGATGGTCAGCGCACTCTTGCCCACACTACAGCTGCCCATTACCACCACCTTGTATGTCTGCATCCTGGCTCTGCCCCTGGCTGGTTATCTAGGCAGGTATGGACAGCAGAGGGACATCTGGACAGCTCTCCTGCAGTCCTAGCCCTGGCTCCCAGCCCTTCCTTCTGGAACCAAGCAGGGCCAGGCTAATTCTTCTGTGTAGCACAGGGCCCTTCACATATGCTTGGCTGAAGGGTCTCTAACTCCACAGTCTCAAAGTTAGGCTCAAGTTATCAGACACAACTCTTATCAACTCCACATTATTATTCCTAGTTTTAGCAGTTCTAGGTTAGAAAGCAAAGAGCCAAAGGGCGCATTTCCCCAGTGGCCCTGGTCCTTTCCTGGGGTAGCACTGACAGGAGTCCAGATGGAGGAAAAAGCTGCTATCTGTTCAGTCTGGGGTTCCCAGTCACTCAATCTCCCATCGCCCCATTCCTCCCATGCCCTCACCCCTCAAGGACAGTAAGAATCTACAATCCAATAAACCTTTGAGGAGGGGCCTACAGTAGGCACTGCCCACCTTCCTTAGATGGGCCATAGGTTCCCCCCATCCCCTCAGGATTCCCAAGGGCCCAGAGCTACTTTTTAAATTAATTTTTGGTTTTCAACACTCACTTCCACAAGATTTGGAGTTCCAAATTTTCTCCCCACCTCTCTCCTTCCCCCAGCCCATGGTGGGGTGCTTTCTGCTTAATGCTTCCCACCCTCCTTTCTCTCACCCCCCTCTTCTGTTTTCTTGTAAAGCAAGCCAGATTTCCATACCCCACTGTCTGTATATCTTATTTCCCAGTTGCATGTACAAACATTAACATTAGGTTGTAAATTTGAGTTCCAAATTTTTCCCCACCATTTAAAAGGAAAGCAATTCGATATAGGGTACACCATGTGTAGTAATATTGTGAAGGATATCTCAATTTCCCTCCATCCTATCCCGCCCATTTATTCTATTCTCTCCTTGCCCCAACCCCCAAAATGCCCTCCCTTCTATCGCCCCCCTTTATCACCTTCCCCCCAACTTTCCCGTAGAATTTTAGGGTTAGAGATTTCCAGCCCCACCCAGAGCTATTTGGAGTCCGGCTCTGCCACCCTGGCCTCTGGCTCTAACCCTCCCTCTTCTGAGGGCAGTTTGTTATTGTATCCCGGCTTTGTTCTTAACCTTGGGCAGACTTTCCCAAGGGGGGAAAGCCCTTTGGGCGAGAAATAGCCATTCCTCCCGATTTGCCGCATACTTCCCGCATCTAGACTCCGGCGTCCTCCAGACTGAGCACCTCCCCCCCCACCCCCCAGCCCTCAAAGAACCACCCTACAGGGCCTTCCCCTTGCGGGAGCCCCTCACCTCACCCGGGGCTCCCTCCACACCTGACCCGAGGAGGGCTGGGGCAATGGACTCTCACTTCTACAGGCCAGCCCCATCCCCATATTGGGGCATCCCGGCCGGCCTGCCCCTTAACTGGAATGAGGCTCGCCGTCCACTGGCCACTCAGGTCACTTCCCTCGATCTGCACACCTCCTCCTGCCTCTACTTAACCTTCCCGAAGTGGAGATGGAGCTGAATAAGAAGGCTCACCAGAGGCCGTCAGAGAGATCGAGGACGCGAAGGAGACGGGTATGGGACAAGCGCCAAGCAGGAGTCCAGAAAGTGGAATGGGTGCAGCCCCCCTGACCCCAGGCCAATAAACGTGAGAAGCCCCGCCCCCACGCCCCTGGCACTGCCTGGGGGAAGCCTGCTCCCTCCCTGCAGCCCCTCCCCAAGACCCCAGGTTCACTGTGCCTGGCCTGCTGGGCCATGTGAGGGGCAGGAGGAGGGGCGGGGCCACTTAAGGTCCAGGTGGATCAAACAGTGTATCCAAAGATGGCACACACAGAGAGCATCTGGCCAGGAGGTGGTCGAGGAGGGGGAAACAGTGTATCCATCAGGGCTGGCAGGACAGGCAGGATGCAAAGCCTGGAGCCTGGGCTGCTGCGCCTCCGTGAACAGGCCGGTGCCTGCAGGGCCCTGCCCACGTGGGACGGGACCTGGTCTGGGGGGAAGGGAGGGACAAGGACCACTTATATTATCTGTCCCATGGGGGGGGGGGAGCTGGTGAATGGGAGATAATCATCAAACGAACCAGAGCATCACTGCCGTCTTACATGGCAGCTGGAATGGCAGCCACAAATGAAAAAGAACCTCTGACCCTGGAGGACCGGCATTAGTCAGGCCTGTGAGCAGTAAGAGAACCCCATCCGTGCTTAGTCCCAGAACAGCACCCGGGTGGGGTGGGGGTGGGGGGATGCTGAGCAGGAGCCTGGATCATGACAGTTGCCCTGGGGAAGCAGAGATTCCAAGGGCTTCAGCCATTCCAGGGGCCCTAATTCCACCTTCCCTTGCACAATGTTTGCACCAAGCCACAGCGGACCTGCCTTTCCGCAGCCTGGGTATGTGGCTGCAGATGGCCAAAGGGGCCATTTCAAGGGGCTGATTTCTGACCCACAGAGACCCACAAACTTCAAATGAAGGAAGTATTTGGTATGGACAAGGTCTGCGCTGAAGATACAGACCCAAAGAGCTAGGGTTCCTGGTGACCTCATGGCAGAGGCCCTGCTAATATCTGGTAACACCCACATCACCAAAGACCTGGCATGGTTTTAGAAACATGGACTGGCGCACATGTTATGAGATGCTCGATGATGCCGTGCCTGCACAATGCAGCCTTTCTGGGACTGGCTCAGGTGGACCGTTTGGTTCACAAGCTGACATTCAGAATGCTTCAGGAGGCTCCCCAAGTCCGGGGTGGGATGAGAGTCATCAGAGAGTCCTGAGCAGCCCGATGCCCAGGCATCACTCCGCTGCACCTGCTTTCCATCTGGAATTTCAGAGAGAAGGTGATTTGTGGGAAAGCTGAAAAGAGACGGTTTGAGGGTCACTGATGGAGACGGGAGTGCTGGCCAGCTCTAGGGGATGTTCCCAGACCAGAGATAACAGAGGGAGTGTCTTCTGCCAGAACTCTGTCTAAGGAAAGCATGGTCTTCACCTGAGCCAAATCACAGCCCCAGATGGTCGTTGACAGATTGTGTTATACATGTAGCAATAAGCTGACTGGAACTTGGAAGGGGTTTTCTCATAGACTGGGGTCCCAGGCTACAGGTTCTGCCTGACTGCAGCTCTGTTCTAAGATGTGGGGCTAACTTGAGCACCTCTAGCTGTTCTCTGTCTGGAATGTCATAGCCCCCTCCCACTCCCACTCCCCTCTTGAGCAGAGAGCTAGGCAGACACAGACAGATGCATTACCTGTCTGATGATAGGGAGGCTGGGCTCACACACACTCCCACTGCTGTCCTGTTGCAGCTGGGGAGGGTCCACCTTCTCTCACACACTGGACTCTCGAGAGCACTTCAAAGAAATGAGGAAGAGCTGGGTGAGGCAAGGCTGGGTACCCGAGTCCAAAGACTGGTGGTCTGGGGCTCACTGGACCATCTTGGACATCTTGGGTCATTCAACAGCCAAGGGCTTCTCCAGAAAGCATCCTTTGGGGTGAGGTGTTCTCATTTGCTTGGGGAGACAAAGTGCCAGGTGTTAGTGGTAGACTGTGGAGGGGCCCTGCCCTGCCCATTCTCACCCACCCTCTCTCTCAGCTGCCCTGTTCATATTTGGGGAACCACCATCAAGAGAGGGGCTAGCCACATCTTTTCTCCTCTACACACTTTTTCATGTCTAAAGTGATAAAGCAAATTATAGGAGACCAACCAGGAGGCAGCTTGGTGCAATGGATGGAGTGGGGCCTTGAGGCAGGAAGGTTCAAGTCCTACCTGACACGTTCTGGCTGTCTGTGTGACTCTGGGCAACTCCTCTCCCCTCTCAGTACCCTCTCTGAGGCCACAGATTACTTTGAGGTCCTGACCTGCATTCCACACCCAGGAAATTCCTAAGGGAAGGAATTCACAAGCCCAGTCCACACCATATGAATGGATGGTATATTATGGATGGATGAGTTTATCATCCCATTATCTGGGACTGAGAATTCAGTTTGTGACAGACATCATTATAAATGGTGGTCAGTTTCTGTGGACCAACTCACAGAGGCCTCCATGACCCAGAAGCCAGCAGGGCCCTGTGGCCTAGTCCCAGAGAGCAACCATGAGAAGAAGTGGGGGAATGGGAGGTGACTGAGGGCATGTCAGGCCTGTGTCTGGGCCCCCCAGATGAGCCTCCCCTTGCAGTGGTCTTGTGGGGCTGAGCTGCTGCTAGCCCCTTCTGAGCACCCATTTGGGCTTCTCTCTCCCCTGCAACTGAGTCCCCTCCCCAAGTGCCCTCCAAAGAGCTGCTTGTTCCCTCTGCCCCCAAATTCTGGCCTGAACTCCTATTCACAAGGCATCTCCTACATCCACCTAGTCAGCTCTGAGCCCAGCTCAGCATCCATCGAAACCTCCACAGACAATGATACTAAACCCAATGCTTGCTGAATCCCTGGCCTCCTCACAGCTCCTTTTACTTCAACAGAGTTGGTCATCCATGTGGCCTCACCTCCCGAATTCAGATGTACATAAACCCACCACATTCATCAATTGTCCTGAGTGACTGGTCCCCTGCTGTGGAGGTGACCTTCCCTGAGGGTAGCACAGACCACCAGCAAACCCTTCACCTGGTCTACATTTCCCTTGCTTGGCAGGTGGCATCACCTCTAAGAAGGTGGTATCACCTGTACCCTGCAGGGAGGCTTTGGGAGAGGACCTTGTGGAGCTCCCTCGTGACCATTTTTAGATAAACCAGAATTCATAAACCTGGTTCTGCTAAGTTTTGTGGGTTTTTTTGGGGGGCGGAGAACACGATAGAGGATAACAGAAGTCCATTTCCCTCCTGACCTCCCTATTTCATCTAATGACACCTACCAACCACCACTGCCTTTCCAAAGACTGGGGGCCCCAGAGACGGCTCCATTTTCCCAGTCCCTAAATCCATTCAGTCACCTCTCACCCTTTGAAACGAGACATCTGGTATTCTTCCCCCCCCTCCCCCTCCCCGGATTAGTCCCTTCATACCCAGGTGAATGCAGGGGGCTCCTGAGGAAATCTGCTCCAATCAGCCCTCAATTCTAGGAAGTTTCCCTTGAGTCCAAGGTGTATAGAACAAATCTTTAATAAGGGGTTTTGTTCTGTGCAGTGTTGATTCAGTCAAAGGGTTGCACTTAAGGACCTAAAGGGCCACATGTAGCCTCGAGGCTGCAGGTTCCCCACCTCATCCTGGCCCCTTCCTTGCTCCAGACTGTTTAACGGATCCCACCATCTACTCCAACAAGTCAGTCATCCTGCAGGCTCTGGACAATTGCCATCCAAACAGGCTCTGTCCCTTCTGGGCACCCACCCTCATGGCCATTCAATGAAGTCCAACAAGAGGCAGTTTGTGTCCAACCCTTGGGCAGCTGATAATCACCCTGATGTTTTACATCCTTCAAACCTCTGGCTACTTCACAGGCTGCTCACAAAGTGAAGAACTGGCCACATGCAAAGTCCCCTGCCAGGCCCTAGGCAGGTACCATGGTCAGAGATGGCTGGGCATTTGATGTCCCCACAGAGAAAACACAAAGGAACCCACAGCCCATGCCTCAGGGAGGCGTTCAAAGCCAACAGCTCTGTGAAAGCTGAGGGGGGAAATCAGGAAAGGTTTCCTGGAGGCAGGAGAGCATACATGTGGAGCCCAGGAAAAGCTCAGGCAAAGGTCACCCAATACCCCAGTTTGGCTGGAGCAGAGTCCCAGGTGGGTGGGCAGGAAAGGCAGGGTGGCCAACATATGCAACTTGTGGTAGTAAACAAAATGGGCCCTTAGCACTCAGTTCAACCAGGTGCCCTTGAAGGGTTTGGCCTTTGTTTCCTTGATTAGATTTGGGTGTCCTTGGTGCCTCCTTGCCTCAGGGGAGGGCCTAGTTTACACATGAGTTTGAGTGACACGTCTGGGACAGCAGAGGCTTTTAGACCACATGGGTTTCAGTCGCCTCTTTGTGATGATTCTAGGTCACATGGGTGAGTCGCATGTGTGACTCACCCCTGACCCTGAAAAAGATATAAAACCAGGGGTTGGCTTTCTCTTCTTTGGAGCTCTTACCCACAGCAGTGGTGGCGGGCATGACTCTGGGCCAGCCCTTGTTATGAGCTCCTGGGCTGAACCTAGATGTTGGTAACTATGAATTGTATTGGGTCTGTCTGTTGATGTTTGTAATTTGTTTGTATTTTGCTCTGAAGTTCAGGGTGCTGGCTTTTTCCCCTGAACTAAGTGAATGGTATTTGTATGCTGAATTAAAGTAAACTTGTCAACCCCTTCACATTGCTTTCCTTAGTGAAGCAGATCGAAAGAACCTAGGCGTTTGCAGTGTGCTGGTAGTGTGCTTGTTGTTCGGCTTGTGTTGGTCTTTCATCCCCACAGCAGCTGCTACGCGGATTGTTGAAACGAACTATACACTGGGCAGCCCCCCTGAAGGGTAAAGACTGGAGAAAAAGTCCACGCCCAAACCTGCCAAAAAGGCCAGCGGCCCTGGTGTATTCTTGTGCTGGGACAAATAACAAAAAGGAGTATGTAGACCGGGATTAGAGTGGGCCTGTGATGGATGGGCAGTGAAGGCAGGCTGGAAGGCGGGCTCAGAGGGCCAAGGGTGTGGACCTTGGACCCAAGAGAATCCTGGGCTCTTGTCAGCCCAATCCCTGGCACACAGGGTCTCCTCTGCCCACCCCAACACCCTCCCAGGGGCCTTTTCCCGCCTCCCTTGGCCAACTCAGCCCAGAGCAGGCATCTCTCCTGAAGTCATGTCTTCTAGAAGCAGCTGGTGGCAGAGTGCATGGAGCCCTGGCCTGAAGTTGGGGAGACCCAAATTCAAATCTAGCCTTAGACACTTCTTAGCTGTGACCTTGGCCAAGTCCCTTTCCCTCTGTGGACAATGAAAGGAAACTGGATGAGCTGATCTCCAAGGCCCCTTCTGGCTCCAGTCCTAGGCCTCTGATCATTTGAATGGAAGCACAGGACAGGGCAGGGACTGCCCCTGATCTCCCTGGCACAGGGTGCTCTCTGAGGTGGATTGTCCCTTTTCCAAGTGTCTGACAACCCACCCAGCCAGGATTCTTCTTGGCTCCAAGGCCAGCTCTGTCAAGAGAAGAGCCTCCATACACCATTCAATGGCAAACACCAAAAGGTCAGCAGGTGGAGGGGGAAGAAGACACTCATTGTCCTCCAGCTTCAGTCCCAATCTCACCCTGTTATTTGTTATTTTGGAGGGGTTAGTGGGAACAGCCCCCTCCAGGCGAACCCTGTTATCCCCCTGGAGAGAAGAAAAGAGCTGAGTTGAGGCCTGCAGGAGTCTGGGTGTGGTTTCTTCTCGCCCTCCAGATGCACCCCGAATTCTCTCTGGTTTTATGAGAGGCTGCTGCAGAGACCATCTGGGAGAGTGTCTGCACCTCGAGAGTATGGAGGACCCAAAGGGCTCCCTCCTCAGAGAAGCTAGCTCTGGGGAGGCTGGCCCCTCTGCAGGGGACCTGGCCAAGGTCAGGCTCTGTTTCTAAACATTCTTCTCTCCCACTTGGTGTCTTTAGTAAATGGACTGCAAACAAAATGTATTTGAAAAATGTAAAAATGGGTCTATGTATTCATCTGTGTGTTCAGTGATCCCAAGGGTCCTTACTGTCTGGGAGGGGGGAGTGAGGACAATTGACAAGAGAGACCTTGGGCCTCTAGGATCCTGGCCACTCCCCACCCTGGCCAGAAACGTGGTAGAGGATTTATTCTTTCAATTGTCTTTTTAGTAGTTGTTTCAGTCTTGTCTGACCCCATGCTCCCAACTGGGGTTTGCTTGGCAAAGATAGTGGACTGGTTTGCTAGGAAACTGAGGCAAACAGAGTTAGGTTGACTTGCTCAGGACCACACAGGTAGTGCTTGTCTGAAGCCAGATTTGAGTACAGGAGGAGGCATCTTCCTGATTACCCGCCTAGCACTCAATCCTCTGTTCTGCCCAGTTTGTTTGAACAAGCATTTCTTATCATTCCTTGAAAATTTAGCCTTTACTTTGGAGGCCAAAATGTCTACTGCAGCCCTCCAGGTTTGGACGCTATTTGGCATGAGGGGTAAGCCCTGAACCTGTTATGTCATTGGGAGCTTTCAGGGGAGCACATTCCTTCTGCTAGTTCAGATGGGTGCAGCGTCTCTCAGACAGGTAAGAGTCTTTCCTAAGGGAGTCCTCACCCTTCTCAATGGGCCACTTCCCCAGGGTCTACACACATGTCCCTATCTGCCCCTTCTTCCAAAAACCCGTCCTCTGTCTCTTCTGCCCTTTGTAGCTAAACGTCCGCCTGGCCACTGACAGCCAGCGCCTGCTCATCCTTTTGGCCTTTCCACGGCCTTTGATGCGGATGATCGCCCTTGGGTCTGTCCCTGCCGCTCTCTCCTCTCCGGCTCTTCTCTACTGATTCTCCTCCTCCTCCTCCTCCTCATCCCTGCTGCTTCTCAGCTCCATTTGCTGGATCTTCCTCATTCCACCTGCTCACAACTTGCGAGGGGCCCTCTCCCACCCCTGCCCCCATTCTCCTTGCTCCTCTCTGGGGTCATCTGGTACCAGACTACCGTTAAATTCTCATCTCTACTACATGGCTCTACTTGTCAGCTCCACCCTCTCCCGACTTCCAGGCTCACATCCACAGCTGCCTAATGGACATCTCCAATCACATGTCCCCTGGACATTTTCAGCTCCGTAAGCTGTTTAGGATATGGTCTTTACCCTGCTCCATTCCCTGGGGAGGCCACCCCCTCCTCCCAGCTCCCTGGCTCACAGCTCCGGGGTCCTCCTTAACTCTTCTCTCCCCTTTCCTTCCCCCCATCTAAGCTGTGGCTAAGCCCTGTCCGTTGGACCTTCGTGATATCTCTCTCCTCTGACCCTGTCAGCCCCTGTGGGGGGCCCTTGTCCCTCCTGCCCTGATGACATGATTGTCATGGCTGCTGGCGGGTCTGTTTGCCTACAGTCTCATCTCCCCATTCCAGGTGATGTCTCCACAGATGCCAAAGTGATCTTTCGAAAATTCCGGTTGGACCTTGTCACCACCCTCTTCAATCAACTCCAGTGGTTCCCTGTGACCTTCAGGATAAAATATCAAATGACAATAATTATTAATATAGCAGTTGCTCTGTGCCAGGCACTGCACTAAGCACTCGACAAGTATTGTCTCATTTGACCCCCACAACAATCCCCGTATGTACTTCCTATTATGCTTCCAAGTTTACAGATGAGAAAACTGAGGCAAACAGCAATTAAGTGACTAGCCCAAGGTTACATAGCTAGCGAGTGTCCAGCTGGATTTGAATTCTGGTTTTCCTGACTCCAGGCTCAACAGAAAGCTCTCTTTGGCTTTTAAAGCTTTTACTCTCGTTGCCCTTTCGTACCTTTCCAGCCTTATTCCCATATTCTCCCCACCACATATTCTCTGATGCAGTGACAATGGCCTCCTTTTGTTCCTTGTACATAACACCTGGAGTCTCCTGACTCCTGGCTTTGCACTGGCTATGCCTCACTCCTAGAATGCCCTCCCTCCTCCCCTCCCCTCCTCCTGCCTCTCTTCTGAGATGACCCTTAATTCATCATGTATACATCTTCTTTATCATACACAGTGGTTCGCATGTTATAGCAGCGACTGGCTTTTGTCTTTCTTTGTACCTTCAGAGCTTAGCACAGTGCCTGGCACACAGTAGGAAAAGAACAAACATTTATCATGTGCCTACTATGTGCTAGGCTCAATGCTCAGTGCTTTATACATATTATCTCATTTTATTTAATTATATGTATTTTATTTTTTAAGTAGCCATTGAAGAAATGCTAGTTGAATTACATTTTTCCCTAGAGCAATGAGAGGTTAAGTGATTTGCCCAGCTTCCCGTAGCCAGTTATGCTTCAGAGGCAGGACTTCAAGCCTTCCTATATCCAGGGCCAGATCTCTATTTGCTACATTAGATGTCTGGTTCTATATTACAAATAACTTTCAAAATATAATCATGAACAATCTACAGTCATATGAAAAAAAAGCTCTAAACCACTATTGATTAGAGAAATGCAAATCAAAACAACTCTCAGGTTCCACATCTCTCCTTCACATTGGCTAACATGTCAAAGCAGGAAAATGATAAATGCTGGAGAGCATGTAGGAGAATTGGAACACTATTGCATTGTTGGTAGAGCTGCAAAATTATCCAACCATTCTGGAGAGCAATTTGGAACTATGCCCAAAAGGCTATAAAAATGTGCATACCCTTTGACCGAACAATAAAACTTCTAAGGCTGTATCACAAAGAGATCATAAAAAGGGAAAAGGACCCGAACATACTGAAATATTTATAGCAGCTTTTTTGTGGTGGCAAACAATTGAAAATCAAGGGGATGCCCATCAATTGGGGAATGGCTGAACAAATTATGGTATATGAATGAAATGGAATACTATTGTGCTCTAAGCAATGAGGAGCAGACAGACTTCATAATAACCTGGAAAGACTTCCGTGATCTGATGCTGAGTGAAGGGAGCAGAACCAGGAGAACAGACACATTGCTTCTGTGATGACTAACTTTGACAGACTTGGCTCCTCTCCAGAATGCAAGGTTCTAAGACAGCACCTAAAGACTCATGATGGAAAAGGCTATCCACATCCAGAGAAAGAATTATGGAGTGTGAATGCAGATTGAAGCAAACTATTTGCTCTCTCTTTTTTTTTCCTCTGTTATTTTATTTTATTTTATCTTTGGTTTTGTTACATATTTCTCATGGTTCATTTCATTGGTTATAGCTCTCCTTTACAACTTGAATATTGGGAAAATGTGTTTAATGTGAAAGTATATGCAGAACCTATATAAGATTACATGCCATGTTGGGCGGGGGCGGAGACGAGGCAGGGGGAGAAATTTGGGAACTCAAGAACTTGTTGAACTGAGTGTTGTAAACTAAAAAAAAGTAATTAATTTAAAAAAAATAAACAATTTTTCAAGGAATTTGATGAGGGGGATGTATCAATTGTTTCATTTCCCCAGCCCCCAAATTCCCTCTCTCCATCCTGTCCCCTAGCCCTGAAGCCACTATGGCCACTCCCCCTGGGGCCCTCAAACCAGTTCTAAGTATGGACGTGCCTTGCCTTCAGGGACATGGGGGTTAGGCAGGACTGTGTCTAGAGGACAGGCTGCAGTCCTTCACTCTGAAACATGCAGCTCCCAGCCCCTGAACATGTTTGGCCAGGAGAACAGCAGGGGGTCCCCCCAATCCAGCCAGCCAAAAAAACAAGCAAAGCCTATTCCTGCCAGCCACCAACTCTCTAAGCTAAAAATCACTCACCCAACCCTCTTTCATTCCAAGCAGCTGGCCCTCTGCTCCTCTCCCTGTGACTTAGCCTAACATTCCCAGGTCTATCATGGGCTCCGGGAATACTACTGGGACACACAGGAGAACAGAAAGGAAAGAAGACCCCTGGGGGAATTCATGACTTCATGGCCCCCTACCTAACCCTGTCCTCCTTCACCAGGCAGGCAGGAAGGAAAGACGAGGAGGAAAGAGAAAGGGAAGGAGGAAAAAAAGGAATTCCAGAAGGAATGAGCAAGAAGGAAGGAAAGAAAGAAGGCAAGAAACAAAAAAGCTATCCCACCCACCAGACATATTGATACCTTCACCACTATACACCCACAGAGACACAGACACAGACACAGACACAGACACAGACACAGACACACTATCTCTCTCTTTCTCTCTCTCTCTGTCTCTCTTTGTCTCCCTCCCTCCCTTACCCTTCTCTCCATGTCTCTATGTCTGTTTCCGTCTCTGTGTCTCTGTCTCCCCTCTCTCTCTCAGCATTTGCTGTCCTCTGCTTCTTAGTTCTTTTTCTTGGGGGGACGGGGCATCGCCATCTCTAGGGCCCTGGGCCTACAATGCCTAGATTGGCTCCCTGCATCCCTGCAGTTAACACAGCCGAGGTCACTGAATTCCACACCCCTTGTACACTGAAAACAGCATACTTAACGCTACAGTAAAAGTCATATATGAAGCAAGAGGAATATGTTTGTTTTGGGTCCCAGCTTATTTTCTCCTTCTCTCTCCCTCTCCTATTGGAATAACTATGGAGAGAAAATGGCCTTTTGTCTTGCTGGCATGGATGCTGATGGTTGGGGCTGATAACTTGGATCAGAGACTTAAGAGCTCCCAGGTACCCTAGGTATCCCATCCAGCTCCCATTAAAACAACAATCTCTACTGCATCTTAACTGTGTGGTCACCGAGTCTCTGCCTGAGGGGGAAGGAAACTATGACTTTTGGGCTGTGCCATTGTCCTTCTAGGAAGACTGAATCCTTAGGTGAAATCTCTCTGCAATGTTCCCTCACGTCCTAGTTATGCCCTCTTGGACTCCTCTGAGTCTGTTTTCAAACAATCCTTCAAATGCTTAAAGACAACTATCTTCTTCCCTCAGTATCTTCTCTTCTCCCAAGGAAACACCCCAAATTCCTTCCCCCAATCCTCTATAGCAAGGTCTCTGGTCCCCTCACCATTCAGGTCCTTGTCTTTTGTGCACATTCCTCTGGACACGCTGTGCACACTCTTTCTAAACTGTGGTGCTCCACACTGAGCATAACCCTCCAGCTGGGGCCTGACCAAGGCAGGGGCTTGCAGAAGTACTGCTTAGAAGAGTCTGGGGGGAGGGGAGAACATGCAAGATTCAGAGACAAGCCAGTGCTAGCAGCTGAGGGAGAGAAAGGCTGAGGAGGCTGCATCCTAATCTTTAGCAGGGGAGATATTGCTGAAAGGATGGAAAAATCTCTGGACTTGTCGACATTTTCTCTGGAAAACTGGTGTACTAGACAGCTGTGCTGTGGAGAAGGGAGGCCCAATGGAAAAGGACAAGGGTTAGGATTTTCAGGAGAAACTTTTTAAAGCTCCGTTGGGATCAAAAGCAGAAAGATGGGACAGAAATTGGTCTGAAGGGTCTGATAGTAGGAAATGATAAAGAACAGAATTATCCCGATCTTTCCTTGCCTTTCCCCACAGTGCTGACCCTCACATGCTCTGAAGGGTCCAGGTGTCCTTCCCCAGAGGAGGCTCATTCAGGACTGTCTCTAGCCCAGCCTGGGGATTGGATTTGCAATGAGAGGACAGAGGGGCAAATCTCAGCTTTGCTGCTTGGAAAAGTCTCTTAGCATTGTTGGTCTTCAGTTTCTAATCCGTAAAATGACGATTATCTCTAAGATCCTTTCCAGCGGTAACTTGATGCTCTCCATAAAATCGGAGGTTTCATGGTTTCCTGGTTGGGGTGACAAGACAAGAAAGAGGGAAAGTCCTACCATATGTGCCCAGGTTCTTTGTTTCTGAACAAAAGTTGACTAGGATTTCACAGGCAGCTCAGAACCAACCTTATGCTGCA
>NW_023494379.1:1644269-1689269 GCF_011100635.1 Trichosurus vulpecula
GCTCTGAAGTTCAGGGTGCTGGCTTTTCCTCATGAACTAAGTGACATATATATATATATTTGATTAAAGTGAGATTGCTAATTCCTTAAAGTTACTTTAGTTAGTAAAACAGATCAAAAGAACCTGTGTTAGCAGCCCTTCTGTGTGCTGGTTGTTGTTGGTGTTACACAGCCACAGTAGCTGCTAGACAATTTTTTTCCCATGCAATGGTGTAGTTGGTAGGATCTGCAAATTAAAAGGAAAGTATGGAGTTTTGGGGTACTGAGATGGTGGTTGAATGTTTCCTAGTTACTGGGTTGCTCTTTGTACTTGTGGTGGCTATGGTTCTGTGGAGCCCCAGAGGCCTGAAGGAGAACAGGCAAGCAGCAGTGAAGGGAGTGGTTTCCCAGGAGCCCAGAGCAGGGACCCTGGGAGATAATCTCTCCTGCCCCTCCGTACCCCACTAGCACTCTGGAGGAGACAGGAGGAGAGAGACCAGAGCAGAGGCTGTGGGAGGAGACCAAGCAGAAGCTTGGGTGAGGTGGGGATGGCCAAAGCCAGGGCTTGTGTGGATTACCTCAGCTCCAAACTGTTCTGAAAAGGTAAATGTCTTGAGATTGTACTGTATGTGGAGGTTTCAAACAGAAGTGGAGAATGGCCTTCCTGAAGACTGGATAAGAGCTGCTGATGAGGTCAGACTACAAACAGATAGAGTCTGCCAACATATTGTCTGCCTTCATGAGGATTTTGGAAAGGTGAGAGCGGTGAGCTTCCTTGGACCCTGACTTTGGTTTGGTGAGAGCAAATGTGAGGAACCACCTATATTGGGGTCTGGCAGAAGCCAGAAGTCAGCAGGAGCTGGACTACCAGGAACCCAGGAGCTTAGAATTCAGCCCTGCGGCAGGATGGAAACTTTGCAGCAAGGTCCTGAGTGTGCTTTTTGCCACCTTCCACTGGGACCGTTTGAGACCCAAGAGGGAGGGGAGGTGTTGCCTATGGTGGAGAGGTGGGGGAAGTGTATTCAACCCCCTGGGATCCCACCCTATTGCCTTTGTTGCCCCCGCACCCCTCAGGATTTGCAATGGGGGGGGGGCTGGAACAGTATAGGGAGGACTGACCCCCAAGAGAACTTTATTTGAATTTTTTTGAGTTGGGACTTTGGGTGCCAGGAAAAAGCCTGCAATGGCAGTGTGGGGAAAAGGACACACCCTGAAGAAAGACTTTACTTGGATACTCTATTTACTAAATATATTTCTCTCTCTCTCTCTCTCTCTCTCTCTCTCTCTCTCTCTCTCTCTCTCTCTCTCTCCCATCTAGGGATGGATGATGTTTGTATTGTAAACAAGTATTTTGTAGAATGATATTTTTTATGTTGTGAATGTTATGCTTTGGATTGGATTACACTGCAATAGATCTAATTTGATCGCAATGTATAATGCCTCCATTTGTTCCAGGATCCATGACTATTTAGATTATGTAAAACCAGGGATCTTGGAAAGGGGTGGAGTGTCACGGTAATTAAGGTGGGACTTTTTTTACTGTTTTCTCTTTTGGAGTACTTACTTAATCAAGTGCCCTTGATGAGTCTGGCCTTTGTTTCTTTGATTAAATCAGGAGTCTTTGATGACCTGCTTACCTCAAGGGAAAGCCTAATTTACATGGGTTTGCCTTGCATGTTTGTGATGTCCTTTGGTCCTGAAGAAGCTTTTAAGTCACATGGGTTTGAGTCAAACGTTGTGACACCCTTTGATGTTGAACAGGGTATATAAACTCAGAGGTTTGCGTTTTGCCAATTTGGGGGCTCACTCATGGAAGGAGTGTTGAGACTCTGGGCAAGCTGCTGTACCTGCCCCCAGGCTTTGCTCACCCAGACCCATTGGTGCTTTTCTTTTTGGTAACTGTATGTTTTGATTAGACAAAGCCTGCTTGTTGAATATTGTTATTTGATCTGTTGATATTTTCTGTTTGTAATTTCTATTTGTATTTCCTCTGGCATTCAGGGTGCTTGCTTTTCCTCTTGAGCTAAGTGAATGATATCTGTATGTTTGATTAAAGTGAGATTGTTAATCCCTTAAACTTGCTTTCCTTAGTAAAGGAGATCAAAAGAACCTGTGCATCCAGCTCTTGTTGCTGGTCTTGTTGGGTCTTACACTCCAACAACTGCTTCTAGCCAAATTGTTGTTACAGTGGGTAGCACGTGGCACCTACATAAAAATTGACCACATATTAGGGCGTAAAAACCTCACAATTCAATGTAGAAAGGCAGAAATATTAAATGCATCCTTCTCAGTTCATGACTCAGCAAAAGTTACATGTAACAAATGGCCATGGAAAAATAGACTAAAATTAATGGAAAATTAAATAATCTAATTCTAAAGAATGAATGGGTCAAATAACAAATCATAGAAAAAATCAATAACTTCGTCCTAGTGAATGATAATTATGAGACGACATTCTAAAACCTATGGGATGCAGTGAAAGCAGTTCTTAAGGGAAGTTCAATATCTCTGAATGCTTACATGGATAAAATAGAGAAAGAGAAGATCAATGTATTGGGCATGCAACTAAAAACGCTAGAAGAAGAATAAATTTAAAATCCCCAATTCAATGCCAAATTAGAAATTCTGAAAGCCAAAGAGAGATTGATAAAAATTGAAATGAACAAAACCATTTTAATAATAAATAAGAAGAAGAGCTCATTGATGGGCCAAGAACCAATAAGACAGATAAGCCTTTGGTTAATTTCATTTAAAAAATAAGAAAGGAAAGGAAATTACAAGTATCAAAAAGAAATGGGTGAATTCACCACCAGTGAAGAGGAAATTAAAATAATAATTAGGAACTATTTTGCCCAACTGTATGCCAATAAATTTGACAATCTTAGTGAAATGGAAGAATATTTATAAAAATATAAATTTCCCAGATTGATGGAAGAGTTAATAAAATACTCATATGAACTTATTTTGAAACAGAAATTGAAGAATCCATCAATGAACTCAATAGGAAAAATCTCACTTTACAAGTGAATTCTATCAAACATTTAAAGAACAATTAATCACAATACTATATGAACTATTTAGGAACATAGGCAAAGAAGAGGTCCCACCACATTCTTTATATGATACAATTATAGTCTTGATACCCAAACCAGGAAGAGTAAAAATAGAGAACGAAAATTATAGGGCAATTTCTCTGATGAATATAAATGCAAAAAAAATTTAAATGATATTAACAGAGATTAAAGCAACTTACCTCAAAGTTAATACACTTTGGCCACTTGGGATTTATACCGAGAAGGCAGAGATGGTTTGATATTAGGATAACTCACAGCATAATTGACCATATCCACAACAAAACTAACAGAAACCAAATGATTTTCTCAATAGATGTAGAAAAAGCTTTTGACAAAATACAACACCCATTCTTATTAAAAACCACTAGAAAACATAGGAATAAATGGAATTTTCCTTAAAATGATAGGTAACATCTGCCTAAAGGCATCAGCAAGCATTATATGTGATGGGAATAAGCTAGAAGGTTTGTTCATAAGATTAGGAGTGATAGAAGGATGCCCATAATCACCACTGTTATTCAATATTTTAGTAGAAATGTTAGCTATAGCAATGAGAGAAGAAAAAGAAATTGAAGGAATTAAAACAGGCAAAGAAGAAACAAAGCTATTGTTTTTTTGCAGATAATATGTTAGAGAATCAAGTACAAAAATTACTTGAAATAACAAACAACTTTAGCAAATTGCAGGATATAAAATAATCCCATATAGATCACCAGCATTTCTATACATCAGTAGCAAAACCCAAGAGCAAGAGATAGAAAAGGAAATTCCATTTAAAGCAACTGTAGACATTAAGAAAAAATTGGCCCAAAATTCATCTGGCAAAAGGAAATATCTAGAATATCAAGGTAATTAATGAAAAAAAATTCAAAGGAAGGTGGTCTAGCCATACCAGACCTTAAATTGTATTGTAAAGCAGCAATCATCAAAACTACTTGGTACTTTCTAAGAAAAAGAATGGTGGATTAGTAGAATAGGTTAGGTACACAAGACACAATAGTCCATGACTATAGCAATCTACTCTTTGACAATCCAGACTCCAGCTTCTGGGATAAGAACTCACTATTTAACAAAACCTGCCTGGAACACTGGAAAATAGTATGGCAGAAACTAGGCATAGACCAACATCGTACACCCTAACACCAAGATAAAATCAAAATGGGTACATAATTTAGATATAAAGGATGATTCTATAAGCAAACTAGGAGATCAAGGAATAGATTACCTGTCAGATCTATGGAGAATGGAAGAATTTGGAACCAAACAAGAGATAAAGAATATTGGGAAATGCAACCTAATAATTTTGATTATGTTAAATTTAAAAGGTTTTACACAAACAAAGCCAATGCAACCAAAATTAGAAGGGAAACAGAAAGCTGTGACACAAGTTTTACAGCCAGTGTCTCTGATAAAGGCCTCATTTCTAAAATACGTAGAGAACTGAGTCAAATGTATAAGAATGCAAGTTGTTCCCTAATTGACAAAGGGTCAAAGTATATGAACAGGCAGGTTTCAGAGGAAAAAAAATGAAGCTTCCTATGGTCATATTAAAAAAAGTTCTAAAATATTATTAATCAGAGAAATGCAAATTAAAACAACTCTAAGGTACCACATCACACCTATCAGATTGGCTAACATGACAAAACAGGAAAATGATAAATGTTGGAGAAGATGTTTGAAAATTGGAACACTAACCTACTGTTGGTGAAGTTGTGAACTGATACAACTACTCTGAAGAGAATTTGGAACTATGCCCAAAGGCTAAACAACTATGCCCACCCTTTGACCCAGCAATACCATTTCTAGGGCTGTATCCTGGAGGGATCATAAAAATGAGAAAAGGACTCATATGTACAAAAGTGTTTATAGCAGCTCTTTTGGTTTTGGCCAAGAAATGATAATTGAGGAGATGCCCATCAACTGGGGAATGGCTGAACAAGTTGTGATGTATGACTATATTGGAATACTATTGTGCTAAAAGAAATGATGAGCAGGTGAACTTTCAGAGAAACCTGGAAAGACCTATGTGAACAGATGCTGAGTGAGATGAGCAGAACCAGGAGAACAATGTACACAGTTCCAGCCACATTGTGCAATGACTAATTTTGTTAGACTTAACTCTTCTCAGCAATGCAAGGTTCTAAGACAACTCCAAAAGGCTCATGATGGAAAATGCTATCCACATCCAGAGAAAGAACTATGGAGTCTGAATGTGGATGGAAGCACACTATTTGCTCTTACTCTCTCTATCTCTCTTTTTTTGTTTCTTCTTTCTCATGGTTCATCCCATTGATTCTCATTCTTCTTTACAACATGACAAATGTGACAATATGTTTAATGTGAATATCTACGCAGAGCCTACATCAGATTACATGGTGTATGGGGAAGGGGGTGGCGCAAGGGAAAGAAATTTGAAAACTCGAGAGCTTGTGGAGTGAATGTTGAAAACTAAAAATTAATTAATTACACATTTTCAAAAAGAAACTGAAAATGATTTTTTTTTTACATTGTGCTGTGTTCATGGAAATGCCCTTTTTTACCTTTCTATATTTAAGTTCAAAGTGAATTAAAGCTTAAAAGAGGAAAGAAAACCATGGAAATTTAACATATTTTATTCATGTTCTGGGACAAAAACTGCCATACAAAATTCAAAATTCTAAGGATTTTAGTATCTAAGATGAAAATGAATATTTCAGACACTGTTTGGAAGATGGCAGCTGCAAAGCAGGAACTTGCTTAGGACTCTCCCCCAGGACCCTCCAAACACCAATAAAAAATGGCTCTGAATAAATTCTAGAACTGCAGAACCCACAAAATAGCAGAGGAAAGCAGGGCTCCAGCACAGGACAGTCTGGATGGTCACTGTTAAGGTATATCATGCATGGATCTGGGAGCAGAGCAGAGCAGAGACCAGTGTGGGCTGCGCCTGGACCAACCAGACTGGGCGCTGGGCGGAACAGGCCCTAGCACCCTGAATCGGTGAGCTGTAGCAGTAACCAGACTTCTCAACCCACAAACACCAAAGACAAAAGAGAAGATTAGTAGGAAAAGCTGCAGGGACAGAGTGAAAGGAGTTCACAGTTCTGCCACTGCCCCAGGGCAGCAGGGGTGGTGCAGCTAGAGAACTACAGGTGCAGTTGCTTCTGGCCCCAAGCCCACCTGGTGGGAGGAATTAAGTGGCGGATCAGAGCACAAGTGCAGAGCCTGCTTACGATCTGAGTTGCAGTCTGGGTTGGCAGTTCTTGGGGAAGTAGGAGTGCTGGTGTGGCAGAGCTTGCTGTATAGAAATAGCTCTGAAAAGAACAGTGCAGCCCCTCAAGCTTGGAACAAAGTACTCTCTACTCTACAAGCAGTCATACCCCAACGAAAAACTCAGGGGTCAAGTAGTTGACTGGGAACATGGCCAGGAAGGGAAACCGGACTCAGATTCAGACTCAGACTTTGGAATCTTTCTTTGGTGACAAAGAAGACCAAAACATACAGACAGAAGAAGTCAACAAAGTCAAAAAGCCTACAACAAAAGCCTCCAAGAAAAAACATGAACTGGTCTCAGGCCATGGAAGTGGTCAAAAAAGATTTGGAAAAGCAAGTTAGAGAAGTAGAGGAAAAATTGGGAAGAGAAATGAGAATGATGCAAGAAAACCATGAAAAACAAGTCAATGACTGTGTTGGTAAGCAAAATGGGCTCTTAGCACTTAGTTCAACCAAGTGCCCTTGAAGAGTTTGGCTTTTGTTTCTTTTGAGTAATTCGGTGTATTTCATCGAGCCTTACTAGGTGCTAAGCCCCAGGCCCAAACCCCTATTAGGTGTAAAACTTACATGGGTGTGGATTGGTAACTAAGGTAGGGCCCAAGGTGGGGCTAACTCAGGGGAGGGCCTAGTTTATACATGAGTTTGAGCGACATGTCTGGGACAACAGAGGCTTTTAGACCACCTGGGTTTAAGTCACCTCTTTGTGAAGATTCTAGGTCACATGGGTGAGTTGCATGTGTGACTCACCCCTGACCCTGAAAAAAATATAAAACCGGGGGTTGGCTTTCTATTCTTTGGAGCTCTTACCAACAGCAGTGGTGGCGCGAGTGACTCTGGGCCAGCCCTCATTATGAGCTCCCGGGCTGAACCTAGATGTTGGTAACTATGAATCTGTATTTGGTCTGTCTTTCGATGTTTGTAATTTGTTTAGGGCTCTTGCTTGTGCTGATGTGCTGATGCGGAGACTCTGGGAAGCTGTAGCTAAGGGCCCTCCAGCTTGTAACCCGGATGCTGGGACTTTATTACACTCTGGTAACGTTGTATTGGGATTTGAATCAGACAAGGTCTGTCTGTCCATGTTTGTACTTTGTATTTTGCTCTGAAGCTCAGGGCGGTGGTTTTTTCCCCTGAACTAAGTGAATGATGTTTGTATGTTGAATTAAAGCAGATCAAAAGAACTTGTGCTTTTGCAGCGTGCTGGTAGCATTCTTGCTGTTGCGCTTCTGTTGGTCTTTCACCGCCACAACAGCTGCTAGCCGGATTGTTGAAACAATGACTTGCTAAAGGAGACGCAGAAAAATACTGAAGAAAACAACACCTTAAAAATAGACTAACTCAAATGGCAAAAGAGCTCCAAACAGCCAATGAGGAGAAGAATGCCTTGAAAGGCAGAATTAGCCAAATGGAAAAGGAGGTCCAAAAGACTATTGTGCCCTGCCCCCACCCCCATTTTCTCCGACTTGCTCCAGCTCACCCCACTGTTTGTGCTCCCATCTCCATGGACCTCACTGTTTGTGTTCCCTTCTCCACGGAAATAATCCTGCCTCTGTTTGTCCCATTGTTTGTGTTCCCATTTCCACGGAAATCAATTTGTGTTCTTACCCTTTAAGTACCCTGACCCTACCCCTGCTTGGTGCTGTTCGATTTGAGTCTTTACTCCGAACAGTCACACTCTTGAATAAATCCACATCAAAATTTATATCCGGGTCTCGCTCGATTTTTTTCAGCACAACAAGACCACTGAATAAAATACTACCTTAAAAATTACATTGGAGCCAGTAGAAGCTAGTGACTTTATGAGAAATCAAGATATTATAAAACAGAACCAAAAGAATGAAAAAGCGGAAGACAATGTGAAATACGTCACTGGAAAAACCACTGATCTGGAAAATAGATCCAGGAGAAATCATTTAAAAATTATTGGACTACCTGAAAGCCATGATCAAAAAATAGCCTAGATATCATCTTTCAAGAAATTAACAAGGAGAACTGCCCTGACATTCTAGAGGCAGAGGGTAAAATAGAAATTGAAAGAATCCACAGATCACCTCCTGAAAAATATCCCCAAAAGAAAACTCCTAGGAATCTTCTCACCAAATTCCAGAGCTCTCAGATCAAGGAGAAAATACTGCAACCAGACAGAAAGAAACAATTTGAGTATTGTGGAAACACAATCAGAATAACACAAGATCTACCAGCTTCTACATTAAGGGATCCAAGGCCTTGGAATATGATATTCCGGAGGTCAATGGAGCTAGGATTAAAACCAAGAATCACCTACCCAGCAAAACTGAGTATCATGCTCCAAGGCAAAATGAAATAGAGGACTTTCAAGCTTTCTCAGTGCAAGACCAGAGCTCAATAGAAAATTTGACTTTCAAACACAAGAATCAAGAGAAGCATGAAAAGGTAAACAAGAAAGAGAAATCACAAGGGACTTACTAAAGTTGAACTGTTTTGTTTACGTTCCTACATGGAAAGATGATGTGTATAATTCATGAGACCTCAGTATTAGGGTAGCTGAAGGGAATATACATATACATACATACACACACACACACACACACACACACATCTATGTATATACAGAGGGCACAGGGTGAGTTGAATATGGAGGGAGGATATCTAAAAAAATAAAATCAAATTAAGGGATGAGAGGAACATATTGAGAGAGGGAGAAAGGGAGAGATAGAATGGGGTAAATTATCTCACATAAAAGTGGCAAGAAAAATGAGATCTGTTGGGAGGGAAGAGGGGGCAGGTGAGGGGGAATGAGTGAATCTTGCTCTCATCGGATTTGAACTGAGGAGGGAATAACATACACACTCAGTTGGGTGTCTTACCCCACAGGAAGGAAGGAGGAAGGAGATAAAAAAGGGGGTACAATAGAAGGGAGGGCAGATGGGGGAGTAGGTAATCAAAAGCAAACACTTTGGAAAGGGACAGGGTCAAGGGAGAAAATTGGATAAAGGAGGATAGGATAGGAAGGAGCAATATAGTTATTCTTTCACAACATGAGTATTGTGGAGGGGTTTCTCATAATGATACACATGTGCCTTATGTTGAATTGCTTGCCTTTTAGGGAGGGTGTGTGGGGAGGGAAGAGGGGAGAGGATTTGGAACTCAAATTTTTAAAAGAAGACGTTCAAAAAAAGTTTTTGCATGCAAATAGGAAAGAAGATATCAGAATATATGCCATCTTGGAGTGGGGGGATGGTAGAAATGGGGAGAAAATTTGTAATTCAAACTCGTGTGAAAATTAATACTGAAAACTAAAAATATTAAATAAATAAATAATGATTTTAAAAAGATATAAAAAAGAAAATTAATATTCAAATATAGATAATCAAATGTACTGAACTGAAAAAGAACTCACACCCTACAGACATACTTATACATTTTATTAGCCAATAATTTGGCTAATCTAAGTTCTCTTCAGAGTGGTCGTATCAGTTCGCAACTGCACCAACAGTACGTTAGTGTACCAATTTTCAAAAATCTCCAATATTTATTATATTCTCTTATTCTATCTCTTTTTGTGTTTAATTCTTTTTCAGTCATCTCCCTCCAAAAAAAATTAAAAAGCACTTTTATAATAAATCCATTTTCATCTTCAGAGAAGAAAAACACAAACTACAGCAGTGCCAGTGAGGTCAAACAACTTGCAAAGACAAGATCAAAGGGCATGATTACAAATTAAATCCCTTAAGGAGGGGACCAGAGTCAAGATGGCAGAGTAAAAGCAGGGACTTGCTTGAGCTCTCCCCCAGACATCTCCAAGTATTTGTAAATAACTCTAAACAAATTCTAGAGCTATAGAACCCACGAAATGACAGAGTTTATCAAATCTCCAGCCTAAGGAAGCTCCCATGCTGAGAGCAGGGTGTAGCCCAGTATGGCCCAAATGGTGTGGCCTGCACAGGCATAGACAGGGCTGGAGAAGGCCTCAGGGTACCGAATCACTGTCACAGGTGGCAGTTTTCAGACTTCTCAAACCACAAATGCCAAAGACAACTTAAGAGGTCAGCAGGAAAAGTTTGCTGGATCTGGGTAAGAGAAGAGCATGCTCAGGCCCCACCCCCTGGGTGGTGGAGTGCAGTGGCAACAGCAGATTCTGGAGCTAGAAGCCTACAGGCACTGGGGGAATCAAGCTGCTCCTCAGAACGGCATTGCACGAATCTCTTTGCTGGTGCTGAGGTGGGATTCTCTTGCTGTTCCCTGCTTGGATCGGGGTTGCAGTCCTGGGGGTGGAAGAGCACTGGTGGTTCAAAACGCCTGGAACTGAAGAGAGGATTCTGGGAAGATGGCTGGGTAGGTCAGAAAATTCCAAGGTCTCAAGATTTTCCCTCACAAAAAAGTTAAAATAGCACCTTAGGGTGAACAAAGTATGGGTAGAGACAAAGAAGAATAGGGGCACAACCAGGATCTTCCTGGGAGAATTTGAGAAGATCCAAAGAAAAATCCGAAGAAGAGATATGTTCTGGGGAAGAGAAAACACCTCCAGGCTAGGTTCCATTTAACAGCAAGCAGCAAGCCCCTTAAACAACTAGATGCAAGCCCTGGGGTTAGTTGGTTTGAGAGGCTGTCTTGGCCCCAGGCACAGGAACTTTTGACCCCAGGATAGTGAGGGGACTTAGGACTTTGAGCCCAGGAAGACTGCGGGAACCTCTGCTGATGAGGAACACTACACCCAGCTGTGCTGCGAAGAGCAGTGGGGCCAAGAAGGAACCAGCACCTGCCCAGTGAGTGCAGAAGCAGTGGGGTACAAAGCCCCTGGCTGCAGGCACTTACAGGAGGTTGGAAGTTTGGCTTTGATTCCAGGTTAGAGGGGAGAACTGAAGATGGGGGCAAGAGATGCCACTTGCCATACCCCAGGGCTAGAGGTGATTACAAAAATCAAGCTATTACTACAAAAAAAATGCACAGGCAAAGGAGAAAAAATCCAACCATATAAACCTATTATGGGAATAAAGATGATAGGGGTTCATCTTTAGAGGAGGATATTAAAGTACAGAAACCCCTAAAGAGCACCGTTAAATGGTCACTGGCTCAAAAAGAATTTATAGAAGATCTTGAAGAAGACCTTAAAAATCAATTGACAACATACCAAAACTTATGGGATGCAGCAAAAGCAGTTCTTAGGGGAAGTTTTATATCCCTAAATGCCTACATGAATAAAATAGGGAAAGAGGAGATCAATGATCTGGGCATACAGCTGAAAAAGCTAGAAAAAGAGCAAATTGAAAACCCCCAATTAAATACCAAATTAGAAATACTGAAAATCAAAGGAGAGATTAATAAAATTGAAACCAAGAAAACTATTGAATTAATAAATAAAACAAAGAGCTGGTTTTATGAAAAAACCAATAAAATTGATAAACCTTTGGCCAATTTGATTTAAAAAAAGAAAGAAGAAAATCAAATTACCAGTATAAAAAAATGAAAAGGGTGAGGTCACCTCTAATGAAGAGGAAATCAAAACAATAATTAGGAATTATTTTGCCCAACTGTATGCCCATAAATTTGACAACCTTAGAGATATGGATGAATATCTACAAAAACATAAACTGCCCAGACTAACAGAGAAGGAAGTGAAATTTCTTAATGACCCCATATCAGAAAAAGAAATTGAGCGTGCCATCAATGAACTCCCTAGGAAAAAATCTCCAGGGCCAGATGGTTTTACATGTGAATTCTATCAAACATTTAAAGAACAACTAATTCCAATACTTTGTAGACTATTTGGGAAAATAGGTGAAGAAGGAGTCCTACCAAATTCTTTTTATGACACAAATATGGTACTAATACCCAAACCAGGTAGAGTCAAAACAGAGAAAGAAAATTATAGACCAATTTCTCCAATGAATATTGATGCAAAAATTTTAAATAAAATATTAGCAAAAAGATTGCAGCAACTCATTACGAGAATAATACACTATGACCAGGTAGGATTTATTCCAGGAATGCAAGGCTGGTTCAATATTAGGAAAACTATTAGCATAATTGACCATATCAACAACAAAACTAGCAGAAACCATATGATCATCTCAATAGATGCAGAAAAAGCCTTTGACAAAGTACAACACCCATTCCTATTAAAAACACTAGAAAGCATGGGAATAAGTGGAACCTTCCTCAAAATTATAAATAGCATCTACCTAAAACCATCGACAAGCATTATTTGTAATGGGGATAAACTAGATGCATTCCCAATAAGATCAGGGGTGAAACAAGGATGTCCATTATCACCCCTATTATTCAATTTGGTACTAGAAACGTTAGCTGTAGCAATAAGAGAAGAAAAAGAAATTGAAGGAATTAGAATAGGAAAAGAAGAAACTAAATTATCACTTTTTGCAGATGATATGATGATTTATCTAGAGAATCCTAGAGAATCAAGTAAAAAACTACTTGAAATAATAAACAACTTTAGCAAAGTTGCAGGATATAAAATAAACCCACATAAATCCTCAGCATTCCTATACATTACTGACAAAGCCCAACAGCAAGAGATAGAAAGAGAAATTCCATTCAAAGTTACTGAAGGCACTATAAAATATTTGGGAGTCTATTTGCCAAGACAAACCCAGGGCCTATATGAACATAACTATGAAACACTTTTCACGCGAATAAAATCAGATCTAAATAAATGGAGAAATATCAGTTGCTCATGGTTAGGATGAGCTAATATAATAAAAATGACAATTTTACCTAAATTAATCTATCTATTCAGTGCCATACCAATCAAACTACCAAAAAATTATTTTACTGAGCTGGACAAAATAATAACAAAATTCATTTGGAAAAACAAGAGGTCTAGAGTATCTAGGGTATTAATGAAAAGACATGCTAGAGATGGTGGCTTAGCCACACCAGATATTAAACTGTACTACACAGCAGCAGTCATCAAAACTGCCTGGTACTGGTTAAGAAACAGGGGTGTGGATCAGTGGAATAGGATAGGTACACAAGTAGGAGAAATCAACAAGTTTAGCAATCTACTCTTTGATAAACCCAAAGAGGCCAGCTTCTGGGCTAATAATTCACTATTTCACAAAAACTGTTGGGAAAATTGGAAAATGGTATGGCAAAAACTGGGCATAGACCAATATCTTACACCATATACCAAAATAAAGTCAAAATGGGTTCATGATTTAGGAGTAAAAGCTGATACTATAAGTAATTTGGGAAAGCAAGGAATAGTTTACTTATCAGATTTGTGGAAAAGTAAAGAATTCATGACCCAACGAGAGATAGAGAGCATTACAAAATGTAAAATAGATAATTTTAATTATGTTAAGTTGAAAGGTTTTTGTACAAAAAAAGCCAATGCAACAAGAATTAGGAGGGAAGCAGAAAATTGGGAGAAAATCTTTGCAACTAGTTTCTGTGATAAAGGCCTCATTTCTAAAATATACAGGGAGCTGAGCCAAATACATAGGAATACAAGCCATTCCCCAATTGAGAAATGGTCAAAGGATATGAACAGGCAGTTTTCAGAGGAAGAAATTAAAGCTATCTACAGGCATATGAAAAAATGCTCTGGATCACTACTGATTAGAGAAATGCAAATCAAAACAACTCTTAGATACCACATCTCTCCTGTCAGATTGGCTAAAATAAGGAAACAGGAAAATGATAAATGCTGGAAAGGATGTGGAGAAATTGGAACATTGTTGCATTGCTGGTGGGGTTGTGAGCTGATCCAGCCATTTTGGAGAGCAGTTTGGAACTATGCCCAAAGGGCTATAGAAATGTTCATACCCTTTGACCCAGCAATACCACTTCTAGGGTTGTATCCCAAAGAAATCACACAAGCGGGAAAAGGACCCATATGTACAAAAATATTTATAGCGGCTCTCTTTGTGGTAGCCAAGAATTGGAAATCAAAGGGATGCCCATCAATTGGGGAATGGCTGAACAAGCTGTGGTATATGAAGGTGATGGAATACTATTGTGCCATAAGAAATGGGGATGATGCAGACTTCATAACAACCTGCAAAAACCTACACGACATAATGCTGAGTGAGCGGAGCAGAGCCAGGAGAACATTGTGCACAGCCACAGATATATGGATTCTGTGAGGACCAAACCTGACATACTGCGCTTTTCTCAGCAACGTAAGGTGCAAGGACAACTCCAGGGGACTCACGATGGAGAATGCTATCTTCATCGAGACAAAGAACTGCGAAGTTTGAATACAGATTGAGGCACACTACATGCTCGCCTTTTTTGCTTCTCTTTTGTTTTTGTTTTTGGGTTTGTTTTTTTTTTTTTTTGGTTCTGTTTCTTCTTTCTCATGATTCATTCCATTGGTCAAGATTCTTCTCCATGACTTGACTAGTGCATAAATTAATTCAATGCGAAGTTATATATGACAGTTATATGAGATTCCATGTCATCTTGGGGAGGGAGGGGGGAGGGAGGGGAGAAAAACTGGAACTCAAAACTATGTAGAACCGTGTGTGGTAAATTAAAAATAAATAAAGAAATTTATAAAAAAAAATCAATTGACAGAGATAGAGGAAAAACTAAAAAAAAAAACAAATAATCCAAGAAAAAAAAGAAGGTTATGAAAGGAAAGTCAACCAATTAGCAAAAGAGATCCAGAATCTCAAGGAGGAAAATGAGAACTTGAAAATCAGAATTGGGCAAAGTGAAACCAGTAAAATTATAAGAGATTGAGAAATAATTAAACAAAACTTGAATAATGAAAAAGAAATAGAAGAGAAAGTGAAACATTATAAGAAAAATAACAGGCTTGGAGAACAGATTAAGAAGAGAAAATATAAATATAATTGGACTAACTGAAAGTTATGATTAAAAAAAGAATCTTCATACAGTAATATAAGACATAATTAAATAAAATTGTCCTGAAGCATTAGAACAAGGCAGGGATGTAGAAATAGAAAACATCCATCAATCTCCACTTAAAAGAGATCCTATAAGGAAAACTCATAGGAATATCATAGTCAAATTCTGAAACCCCCAGCTCAAGGATAAAATATTACAAGCATAAACAATTTAAATATGATGGTGTCACAATCATAATTACAAAAGACCTAGCAGCAGAGACATTAAAAGACCACAGGTCTTGGAACACAATATATCAAAGAGCAAAAGACCTGGGGCTCTGGCCAAGAATATCATACCCTGCAAAGTTAAGTATTATTGTGAATGAAAAAAATGGCCATTTGATAAACTCTCAGATTTTCAAGACTTTGTAAAAAAATCCCTAACTAAATAGAAGATTTGACTTACAAGAACTAGGAGAAACATAAGGTATATACCAAAGACTAATTATAAGTGATTCATGAGGATAGACTGTTTACCTATTATATAATGTAAAACGTATATCTTGAGCTCTTAGAAAGATTAGGATAAACCTGACTATGATATGAATTTTAAATAGTAAAACTATGTAGGAACAGCTAAAAAGAATAACCACTTTATACAAATGGGGTGCAAGAGGAAGAAAGGATACAGAGGAATTAGATGGGGGAGGAGGGCTGGTAGTTCTGATAACCTGGTTTTATTGGGAAAGGGTTTAAGAGGGAACAACACATATATATTTAGAAGAGTATAAAAATCTTCTAAATTTAGAATAAAATGGTAAGGGCATAGAGAGGGGGGAGAGGATAACAGAGGGATCTTTAGAGGGGAGAATGAGGGAACAGGTAAAAGGGGATTATAGAAAGGTGTTTAGATTAATGGGAATGGGAGGATAGGGGAGGGATCCTTGGAGGGGGGCAGGCAAGTAATAGGAGGCAAGGTAGCAGGTAGAAGTAAGTAGAGGAGGCAAGAGGGATAGAAAACAAGAGATATGTACAAACATAAAAACAAAGATCAGGAGTAGAGTATGTTTGGGAAAGCATTTGTGTATATATGTACATATATATTTGTATGTGTATGTATATATTGACAAACATATGTAATTATGTTGTAGCCTTCTGGGAGGCATGGGGGAGGGAAAAAAGAACAGCATTAAAAAGTGCACAGCAGAGAACAGAATAGAAAACACAAGGAAGCAAAGAAAAGATGTACAATTCTCAACACAAGGTGTATTATTTATCATACAGGCTTTCTTGAAATGAAAATTTATTGTAACATATTTTGAACCCTCTCTTATGTTCAGCTCTGCAAATGGCATGCTTTTTTCCTTTCTTACTTTGTATTTAAAGTTTCAAGGTTTAAGTTTATGATATGTTTTTGTTTCTTTTCTCTATTCTGTATTTGTGTTCTGGTAAAATAAAAAAAAATGAAAAAAACCATGAAGCTGGGGACAGAGGACTCTCCACTCTGGAAGCAGAGTCATACCTTGACAAAGAGCTCAAAAGTCAAGTAACTGGCTGGGAAAATGAGC
This sequence comes from Trichosurus vulpecula, assembly GCF_011100635.1. Taxonomy (NCBI): domain Eukaryota; kingdom Metazoa; phylum Chordata; class Mammalia; order Diprotodontia; family Phalangeridae; genus Trichosurus; species Trichosurus vulpecula. The sequence goes on from NW_023494379.1 coordinate 1,660,937, forward strand.
AGACAGTATAAAAAACTCAGACTATAGAATCTTACTTTGGTGACAAAGAAGATCAAAACATACAAACAGAAGAAGACAACAAAGTGAAAGATCCTACATGAAAAGCCTCCAAGAAAAACAGGCCATGGAAGAGGTCAAAAAGGATTTGGAAAATCAATTAAGAGAAGTAGATGAAAAATTGGGAATAGAAATGAGAGTGATGCAAGAAAATAATGAAAAATGAGTCCACAGCTTGCTAAGGGAGAAATCCCACAAAAATACTGAAGAAAGTAACACCTTAAAAATAGACTAAACCAAATGGCAGATGTCAGATGTCCAAAGAGCAAATGAGGAGAAGAATGCCTTAAAAGGTAGAATTCACCAAATGGAAAAGAAGTTCGAAAAGCTCACTGAAGAAAATAACTCCTTAAAAACTTGAATGGAGCAAATGGAAGCTAGTGCCTTTATGAGAAATCAAGAAATTACAAAAAAAAAAAAAAAAACAGAACGAAAAGAATGAAAAAATAGAAGATGATGTGAAATGTCTCATTGGAAAAACCACTGACATGGAAAATAGATCCAGGAGAGATAATTTAAAAATTATTGGACTACTTGAAAGCCATGATCAAAAAAAAAAGAGGCACGACACCATGTTTCAAGAAGTACTAAGGAAAAAATGCCTTGTTATTCTAGAACCAGAGGGAAAATAGAAATTGGAAGAATCCAATGATCACCTCTTGAAAAAGATCCCAGAAGGAAAAATGATAGGAATATTTTGGTTAAATTCCAGAGTTCCCAGGTCAAGGAGAAAGTACTGCAAGCAGCCAGAAAGAAACAATTTGAGTACTGTGGAACCACAATCAGAAAAACACAAGATCTAGCAGCTTCTACATTAAGGGATGAAAGGGCTTAGAATATGATATTCTAGAGGTAAAAGGAGCTGTGATTAAAACCAAGAATCACCTACCCAGGAAAACTGAGTATAATCCTTCAGGGGAAAAAATAGATTTTCAATGAAATAGAGGACTTTCAAGCATTCTTGGTGAAAAGAGCAGAGCTGAATAGAAAGTTTGACTTTCAAATACAATAATCAAGAGAAGCATGAAAAGGAAAACAGGAAAGAGAAATCATAATGGACTTATTAAAGTTGAACTGTTTACATTTCTACATGGAATGATGATGTTTGGGGGTGCAGAGCCAAGATGGTGGCTGGAAAGCAGGGACTAGCGTGACCTCTGCGCCAAGTCCCTCCAAAAACCTGTAAAAAATGGCTCTGAACCAATTCTAGAACTGCAGAACCCACAAAATAGCAGAGGGAAGCAGGGCTCCAGCCCAGGACAGCCTGGATGGTTGCTGGGTGAGGTCTTTCGCGCACGGAGCTGGGAGTGGAGCAGAGTGAGTATCCAGCGTGGGGGTCCAGCATGGGCAGTGTGTACCAACCAGACCAGGAGCCAGGCGGAGCGTGCCGTAGCACCGTGAATCAGTGAGATGCAGCAGTTACCAGACTTCTCAACCCACAAACACCAAAGACAACAGAGAAGGTTAGTCGGAAAAGCTGCTGGGGACAGAGTGTAAGAAGGACTTCGTGAATCAGCCACCGCCAAAGGGGCAGCGGAGGTGGGGCAGCTACAGAACTACAGCTGCAGTTGCTTCTGGCCCCAGGCCCACCTGGTGGGAGGAATTAAGGGGCAGATCAGAGCACGAGTGCAGAGCCTGCTGAAGATCTAAGTCCAGCCCAGCTTGGGGGTTCTTGGGGAAGGAGGAGTGCTAGTGTGGTAGAGCTGGCACATCCCCCCAAGCTTGGAACATAGTACTCTATACTCTGGAAGCAGTCATATCCCTATGAAAAACTCATGGGTCAAGTAAGTTGGCTGGGAACATGGCCAGGCAGCGAAAATGCACCCAGATTCAGTCTCAGACTTTGGAATCTTTCTTTGGTGACAAAGAAGACCAAAACATACAGCCAGAAGAAGTCAACAAAGTCAAAGAGCCTACAACAAAAGCCTCCAAGAAAAACATGAACTGGTCCCAGGCCATGGAAGAGCTCAAAAAGGATTTGGAAAAGCAAGTTAGAGAAGTAGAGGAAAAATTGGGAAGAGAAATGAGAAGGATGCGAGAAAACCATGAAAAACAAGTCAATGACTTGGTAAAGAAGACCCAAAAAGTACTGAAAAATATACTGAAGAAAACAACACCTTAAAAAAAGAAAGATGATGTTTGTAACTCATGAGGCCTTTCTCAGTATTGGGGTAGTTGAAGGGAATATACATATGTATGTATGTATGTATGTATGTGTATGTGTATGTACTCATATATATATGATATAGGGGAGTTGAATATGAAGGAATGATATCTTAAAATAAAATTAAGGAGTGAGTGCAGAATATGTTGGGAGAAGGAGAAAGGCAGAGATAGAATGAGGTAAATTATCTCACATAAGAGTCAAGTAAAAGCTGTTATAATGGAAGGGAAGAAGAAGGGAATGAGTGAATCTTACTCTCATCAGATTTGGCTTATGGAGGGAATACCATACACACTCAATTGGGTATCTTACCCTACAGGAAAGGAGGGGGGAAGGGCATAAGAGTGGTGATAGGAGGGAGGCCAGATTGCAGGAGAGGGTAATTGGAATCAAACTTTTTGAAAAGGGACAGACTCAAAGGAGAAAACAGAATAAACGGTGGACAGGGGGGACAGGATGGAGGGAAATATAGCTAATTTTTCACAACATGACTATTATGGAAGCGTTTAACATAAGGACACATGCATAACCTATCTTGAATTGCTTTGTTTCTCAAGGAGGGTGAATGGGGAGGGAATAAGGGAGAGAATTTGGAACTCAATGTTTTAGAAAATGTTAAAAGTTGTTTATATGTGCAACTTGGAAGTCAGTTATATAAGCAATGGGGTATAGAAATCTATCTTGTCCTCCAAGAAAGTAAAGGTGAAGGGGATAAGGGGGGGCTGGTGACAGAAGGGAGGGCCATCTGGGGGAAGGGGTGCATGCCATTTTGGGGTGGAGAGTAGCAGAGAGATGGGGAGAAAATTTGGAACTCAAAATCTTGTGGAAATGAATATTGAAAACTAACAATAAATAATTTTTAAAAAATAAAAAAGGTAAGAGCAGGACACTAGAGGGAAGATGATGAGGCCCAAAGGCAGTGGGAGGAGGAAGATAGGAGAAGGGAGCAAGTAAAAAAAATCCCTTAAGGAAATATTTGTTGTTCCCATCTTAAGAGTACTCTGGAGGGTGGAGCCAAGATGGCCACGTAAAAACACATCTTACTGGAGCTCTCTCACAAGCTCTGTCAGATACCTATAAAAAAGTGAATATGAGCAGATTTGAGAGAGTTAGAAGCTACTAGCAGTCTGAGTGGGGCAAATTTCCAAGCCAGGAAAGTCCGAAAGGTCTACAGGACAGATCTGTAGGCTGGGAGAGTGCTCGGCATGCGGAGCTGCACCAGACAGCACCCAAGTGGAAGCAGCTGCAGAAACCAGTCAACAACTCAGGCTGGGAGAAAGCTGGGCACCCAAAACTGGCGGAGATCCCCAGTCCTCCCAACACAGGATGGGAGTCTGTAGAAGCAACAAGACGCAGCAGCACAATGCCACCGCCGTGAGACATCAACTCCTGAGGCTTGCAGCACAAAGGCTTCAACGTGTCTTCTTGAACATCCAGGAGAAATAATGTCCAAGTAAAGAACTCTAATCCCTCCACCCCTCACCCAGAGAATTCCTCGGGAAAAAATGCTGGAATAGAGGAGACAGAAGTGGGGCTTCAGTGGCTGAGCAGTGGGAGTTCCTGAGTCCCAGAGGGGCAGAGCCAGCAGGGGTCAAGACCAGGAGCCCAGACGTACCTTTGCACAGACAGGGGAGGTGGCAGACACTAGCACAGACAACAAACAGCTGAGACCATTGCTGAAGACCAGCTGTGCCGGACAGCAGCCCCAGGGGAAAAGGAGACTTCAGGCAGCCAGACCCCCACTCACACACTTCAGGAAACTGAAGGCTATAATACACAAAGCCAGTAACTAGACTCACAATGCCCAGAACGAGAAGCCTGGGACAGAGAGACCTGAGCCCCAAAAGCAGAAATTCACCATAAAGCCAGGAAAAAGATAACCAACATGAAGAAGAACACAAAAAACCGAGGGACATTGATTCTTTTTATGGAGACAGGGGTGATCAAAATACCAAATGGAAGAGGATAGCATTGACTTGTGGAATGTGAACTGGTCTCAAGTCCAAAAAGCGTTGCTGGAAGGGCTAAAGGAGGATTTTAAAAACCAAATTAGGGAGGTAAAAGAAAAAAATGGAAAAATGGAAAAAAAACCCACTGACTAAATCAAGTCCTTAAAAAATGAGATCAGTGAAATTGCTATGGAGATTCAGAATCTAAATAGAGAAAAGGACACCCTGAAAAGTAAAATTTACTGACTGGAAAAGGAGACTCATAAGCAAAATGAAGACAACAACTCATTAAAAATTAGAATTGAGCAAGTGGAAGCTAATGAGTCTGTGAGACACCAAGAATCAGTCAAACAAAAGCTAAAGAATGAAAAAATAGAAGAAAACGTGAAATATCTGATTGGAAAAACAATTGACCTGGAAAATAGATCAAGGAGAGATAATTTAAGAATTATTGGTCTACTGAAAATCCACAATGAAGAAAAAAGAGCCTTGACAGTATCTTTGAAAAAATTATCAAACATAACTGCCCAGGGGTCCTAGAACCAGAGGGTAAAAAAGTCATTGAAAGAATCCACCGATCACCCCCTGAAAGAGATTCCAAATTGAAAACACCAAGAAACATTTTAGCCAAATTTCAGAATTACAAAGTCAAGGAGAAAGTACTGCAAGCAGCCAAAATAAAACAATTCAAATATCGTGGAACTATAGTCAGGATCATGCAGGATCTTTCAGCTTCTACATTAAGTGACAAGAGAAATTGGGATATGATATTCCGAAAGGCAAAGCAGCTGGAACTACAACCAAGGATCAATTACCCAGCAAAACTGAGCATGCTTTTTCAGGCAAGGAGATGGACATTCAATGAAATAAGGGAATTTCAGACCTTCCTGATGAAAAAGCCAGAGCTCAATGGAAAATTCGATCTCCAAAAAGTCAAGAGAGACATGAGAAGGTAAATAGGGGGAAAAATCCCCCACAAACCTTATTAATCAATAAGGGCAAATAATTTTTATTTTTATATAGGATTATATCATCTTATGTATGTTATATATATATATATATAATATATATATATATACATATGTGTGTGTGTGTCAATCTTGAAAATAGTACAGTTATTATGACAATTGAAAGGGATACACATAGACAGTGGATGTCTGTATAAAATAACGGATATAAGGATAAAAAACATAATTAAGAGATGTAAAGGGAGGGTTCTGGGAGAAGAGGTAAAGAGGTAGTAGAGAAAGGTAAATTACATCAAATGAAGAGGCACAAAAACATATTGTAGTAGAGGGAAAGAAGGAAGGGAGAAGAGCAGTATTTGAACTTTACTCTCATCAGACCTGGTTCAAGAAGGGAATAACATGCCCTGATAAGTATGGAAATCTAACCTGTCCTACAGGCAGTAGGAGGGGAAAGAGGAAAAAAAAGGAGGGGGTGGTCAGAAGGGAGGGAAGAAGTAACAAGTGGAAAATGGTAAAATAAGGGAGGGAAATCAACAGAGAAGGTAAACTGAGGAAGGCGGTGGTCAAAAGCAAAACTTTGTTGAGGAGGAGAAGGGGAAAGGGAGAAATAAAAGCATTAACAGGGGGGAAATAGAATGGAGAAAAAGACATAGATAGCAATCATAACTGTGAATGTGAATGGGATGAACTCTCCCATAAAACGGAAGCAGACAGCAGAATGGATTAAAAACCATAATTCTACAATATGCTGTTTATAAGAAACACATCTGAAACAGGGGGATACACGTAGGGTAAAGGTAAAAGGCTGGAGTAAAATATATTGTGCTTCAGCTAAAGTAAAAAAAAAGCAGGTGTAGCAATCCTAATCTCAGACAAAGAAAAAGTAAAGATAGATTTAATTAAAAGAGACAAGGAAGGACACTACATCCTGCTTAAAGGCACCATAAACAATGAAGCAATATCATTGTTTGACATATATGCACCAAGTGGTATGGCATGCCAATTCTTAGAGGAGAGGTTAAGGGAGCTGCAAGAAGAAATAGACAACAAAACTATAATAATGGGAGACCTCAAACTCCCCCTCTCTGAACTTGATAAATCTAGTCTCAAAGTAAATAAGAAGGAAGTTAAGGAGGTGAACAGAATTTTAGAAAAGGCAGATATGATAGACCTCTGGAGAAAAATGAATAGGGATACAAAGGTATATACTTTTTTTCTCAACAGTACATGGCACATACTCAAAAATTAACCCTGTACTAGGGCATACAAATCTCCCAATCCAGTGCAGAAAGGCAGAAGTAGTCAAAGCATCCTTTTCAGATCATGATGCAATAAAAATTATTTGTAATAAAGAACCAGGGAAAAATAAGCTAAAAATTAATGGGAAACTAAATAATCTAATTCTAAAGAATGAATGGGCCAAAGAACAAATCATAGAAACAATGAATAACTTCATCCAAGAGAATGAAAATAATGAGACAACATACCAAAACTTATGGTATGCAGCAAAAGCAGTTCTTAGGGAAAGTTTTATATCTCTAAATACTTACATGAATAAAGTAGAGAAAAAGAGAACAATGATTTGGGCATGAAACTGAAAAAGCTAGGAAAAGAACAAATTGAAAATACCCAAATGCTCTAAATCACTACTGATTAGAGAAATGCCAATTAAACAATTCTTCGGTACCACATCTTTCCTGTCAGATTGGTAAAATGACAAAACAGAAAAATGATAAATGCTGGAGAGGATGTGGGATAATTGGAACACTGTTACATTGCTAGTGGAGTTGTGAACTGATCCAGCCATTCTGGAGAGGAATTTGGAACTATGCCCAAAGGGCTATAAAAATGTTCCTACTCTTTGACCCAGCAATACCACTTCTAGGGTTGTATCCCAAAGAGATCACACAAGTGGCAAAAGGACCCATATGTACAAAAATATTTATAGCAGCTCTTTTTGTAGTGCAAAGAATTGGAAATCAACAGGATGCCCATCATTTGGGGAATGGCTGAACAAGTTGTGGTGTATGAATGTAATGGAATACTATTGTGCTAGAAGAAATGGGGAAGATACGGACTTCATAATAACCTGGAAATATCTACACTATATAATGCTGAGTGAGCCAAGCAGAACCAGAACATTACACACAACCACAGATACATGGATTCTGTGATGGCTAACCTCGATAGACTTCGCTCTTCCCAGTAATACAAGGTTCAAAGAAAACACCAAAGGATTCGTGATGGAGAGAGCTATCTACATCCAGAGAAAGAACTATGGAGTCTGAATGCAGATTGAGGCAAACTGTTTGCTCTCCTTTTTTTTTCCTTTTGGTTTTTTTTCCTCTTTTGTTTTTGTTTTTGGGATTTTTTGGTTCTGTTTCTTCTTTCTCATGATTCTTTCCATTGGTCATAATTCTTCTTTACAACTTGACTAATGTGTAAATAAGTTCAATGCGAAGTTATATGCAGAAGATATATCAGATTCCATGTCATCTTGGGGAGGGAGGGAGGAGGGGGGAGAAGAAAATCTGGAACTCAAAATCATGCAGAACCCAGTGTTATAAACTAAAAATTTAAAAAAAAACTTTTTTTATTTTTTTTATTTTTTTGCTTTTTGGCAGGGCAATTGGGGTTAACTGACTTGCCCAAGGTCACACAGCTAGTACATGTGTCAAGTGTCTGAGGCCGGATTTGAACTCAGGTCCTCCTGATTCCAGGGCCAGTGCTCTACTCACTGCACCACCTAGCTGCCCCTAAAGCTTATTTTTTTAAAAAAAGAAATTCTGTAATCTGAAAAAATCATGTTTGATATGTGCCAGAACATGTTCCCAGGACAACCACAGTCAAAATCTGCAGAAGAGTCTGTGAAAGACCTAAGGAGGCATCAAAATGTATTTTGGATGCTGTCTTTACCACATTTCTCTTTCAGCATTGGGAAAAATTGAGTTTGGTCCCCAGCTTTCCAGAAAATACTGTCATATTTCCTGGATGCAGAAATTAATTTCCACCTTCACCATTCAAATAAGTCTCTCAGTGGGAATCCTAGCTTGGTATGCAGGTGATCTACAGTAAGAACAACTAGGAGCCCTGACATTTAGTAACTTAGCTAGAATAGGATGGGGAAAGTATCATTTCACATTGAATTTAGAAGATAGGCAATTTATGCTATAAGCAAAGCTATGATTGGACTGGGGTTGGAGATTTCCCTAAGACCAAAGGAAACTGGAACTTGTTTCATGAGAAAATGACCTGGAATCAAGAGAGTTTGCTTAACTTACCATAAGATGCATAATTTGAGGGGGAATTCTGCCTTTGCAAAAGGAAGTCAGAGGGGATAGGATCTTCATTTGTGAAATTCAGTTCTCAGACATTTTGACTCGGCCTTGGTGGAAGGTAATCCCTGATTCCAGAAGTATGATTGACTTACTCCTGACCCAATGTTCCAAATACTATTATTCATGGCTCCAGGAAGTTTCTTCATATACTCTTCTCAAGGTAGAAATAGAGATTTATCTGTAAATGCAAAGCTCTGGAAATGTATCTGGTAATGATAGCTACATATATAGATGTTGATGAAGATTGAAAGAAAACTCCATTAAGGGAGAACAAGAGATACATAATGAGAAGGACATTCTACAGGGTGGTTACTGGGCCAGGTCCATGACTGGCTAGTTTGGATGGAAATCAAACAAGGGGTTACACTGCTATGGAAGAACAGTAGAAAAGAAATGAAGTCATGGAGGCTTCAAAATATTGGTCAGAGGAATACAGACAAGATGCAGCTTGGAATCCCTTTTCAAATAATCAAGAGTATTATTCACAGCCTTCTTGCTAGGCCTTAGCTCTTGCAAATGGGGTGTCTCCAAATACTTTGCTGGCACTGAGGTAAGATTCTCTTGATTTGCCCTGCTTGGATCTGGGTAACACTCCTGGGTGGCAGCTCTAGGGTAAGGAGGAGCACTGGCATGCAAAGCTTGTGGTAGCTGTGGACAGGGAATCCTCTTCACAGTTCCAAGGCAGAGAAGAGTGCTTGTGGTCACTTACAGATCAGAGTGCAGGCCAGGAGAGGAGTAAATACCTCTCCTTTGATAATACCACCTTAGAAGAACTGAAAATTTACAGGTTCCCCAAAGTATCTCTGACAACAGCTGCACAAAACCCTTCAAACTTGGTACAGAGCACTCTCCATTCAGGAAGCAGAGTCCTATATTGAAAAAGACCTCAAAAGTCAAGTAATTAGCTTGAAAAATGAGCAAAAAGAGTAAAAAATCAGACTATAGAATCTTATTTTGGTGATGAGGAAGATCAAAATATACAACCAGAAGAAGACAACAAAGTCAAAGTTCCTACATCCAAAACCTCCAAGAAAAATATGAATTGGTCACAGGCCATGGAAGAGTTCAAAAAGGATTTGGAAAATCAAGTAAGAGAAGTGGAAGAAAAATTGGGAAGAGAAATGAGAGTGATGCAAGAAAATCATGAAAAATGAGTCCACAGCTTATTCAGGAAGACTTCAAAAATAATGAAAAATATAACAACTTAAAAACAGACTATCCTAAATGGCAAAAAGAGGTCCAAAAAGCCAATGTCAAGGATGCCTTAAAAAGCAGAATTCTCCAAATGAAAAAAGATGTTCAAAAGCTCACTGAAGAAAATAATTTCTTAAAAATTAGAATGGAGCAAATAGAAGTTAATGACTTCATGAGAAATCAAGAAATTATAAAACAGAACCAAAAGAATGAAAAAAAATAGAAGACAATGTGAAATATCTCACTGGGAAAACCACTGACCTGGAAAATAGATCCAGGAGAGAGAATTTCAAAATTATTGAACTACCTGAAAGCCATGACCAAAAAAAGAACCTAGATAGCATCTTTCAAGAAATTATCAAGGAAACTGATCTGATACACTAGAACCAGAGGGAAAAATAGAAATTGAAAAAAATCTTGAAAAAAATCGCCAACAGAAAACTCCTAGGAGCATTGTAGCCAAATTCCAGAGTTCCCAGGTCAAGGAAAAAATCTTGCAAGAAGCCAGATAGAAACAATTCAAGTATTGTGGAAACACAATCAGGATAACACAAGGTCTAGCAACTTCTGCATTAAGGGATGAAAGGGCTTGGAATATGATATTCCAGAGGTCAAAGGATCTAGGATTAAAACCAAGAATCACCTACCCAGTAAAACTGACTATAATACTTCTGGGGAAAAATGGATTTTCAATGAAATAGAGGACTTTCAGGCATTCTTGATGAAAAGAACAGAGCTGACCAGAAAATTTGACTTTCAAATATAAGAATCAAGAAAAGCATGAAAAAGTAAAGAGGAAGGAGACATCATATGGGACTTAAGGTGCACTGCTTACATTACTACACGGAAAGATGATATTTATAATTCATGAGACCTTTCTCAGTATTAAGGCAGTTGATGGGAATACATAAATAGATATGTATATGTATATCTATATATCTATATGTATATGTGCATGTGAGTGTATGTATGTATGTATGTATAGGTAGAGGGGACAGAGTGAGTTGAACATGAAGAGATGATACAAAAAATTAAATTAAGGCATTTAGACACATGTTGTTTCTCACATCTAAGGCCCAGAAAGCAGCCTGTGCTCTGAGCTTGACATAACAACAGTCTTTTGCACTCTGAATGATCCCACACTCTGACAAAGTGTATTGCTTTGACCCACACCAGGCTTTCCCTGAGAGAGACATGATTTTCTTTTTTTTCTTTTTTTTATTTTCTTACTAATCAATAACAGTTTAAATTAGCTGGACCTCCTCTATTTCCCAAGGACCTGTGAACCAATGTGCTGCAACCTAACACCATCTATCACATCCCTCGACATGCTCGCAATCCCTGCTTCTTGTAAAGGCAGGTGAACTAAACCTGGTACTGCACTCCTCTTCTGGCCATGCTAATTGCGGGTAGAATTAGCTTGAAAACCGTTTCCACAGGACCCAGGAAGGCATGCTTTGTTCATGAATGAGCCTGCCAGTGGACTGCTAAGAATGAGTGCATCATGGTACAGCTGATTTGTGTGTGTTTTTTAAATGATATAAGACATTCCTTTTCCCCAGCTCATTAAGCCCTTGTTTGGGGCTTGCAGGGGCCCTCCCACTTGTGAGAATTTTTCTCACTTCATAAATCATTAAACTTCTGTTTAATCTCTGACAACCCTACCTCTGGCTCACTCTATTCTGCTCCAGGTTAAAAGCTGGTTGGGGTCCATAGGCAGATCTTAGGTGGAGAAGAATAGGGTCTACTACAAGGAATGTAGGTGAAAGACCTGAAGAGGTATAGAATTTGGCTTGGATGCTTTCCTCACTAGACATCTCTTGCAGGGAGGTGAAATCAAGGTTGGTCCCTAGAGGTAAGCCAAAAGACAGAACCCACATTTACTTTTCTTTGGAAATAGGTCTCTATGCTTCTGGGACTATTCAAAACGGCTCAGCTAATGTAAGAGTACTATAGAAAGCGTTCTTGTCATTTATGGATTTTACTGGCAGAGGGCAAAATCCATGGCCTTTCAGTAGGATAGAGAAAGCACCCCAGGAATGTCAAAAGCAGAGGATAAGGGTCAGAGTTCAGTCTAACAGCAGTGGAAATCAGAAACAATTTCATGGAAAGTATCATTGAAGCATTGGTCTGTAAAGACAAAGTTTGGGGACTTCTGCCTTGACAAATAAAGGCTTATTAGAAAAGAATCTGCCAGTTCTAAACCAATCCACTTGGGACTTAGATGATAGGGTGTACAATATTGGATTCAATAGAAAGGTTAGCTTTTCTCATGACCTGGCAAGAAAGAGCTTTCACTTTGTTGTCCTCAGAAAACAACCTGTTTACTCCTCCTAATCCAAGACACAGATGAATATCTAGAGAGAGAATGAAATAAATTAGGGGAAGAGTGAAACTGTACAAGGAAGAGACAATGGCAAGGACTTTGTGCAAAGTTGTCATTAGGGAAGGCGCTCTCTTGAAGAATGAATTAAGCAAAAAGTCCCATGAATTAAATACCTGCCCAGAAAGTTTTTCTGTTGTTGTGGAAATATAAGGAAAATATGATGAAGAGACGAAAGCAGAGATGGAGGATTCCAAAGATGAACCAAGAATGCTGTTCTAGAATGGAATTCACAGAAGAAGCAGCATGTAACTCCTATCAAAATTTGTTCACTTGCATCCATTCTACTTTTATCAACAATTATCCTCTGCATCACCCATGGAAGACAGAAATTATTTTGCTTTTTGAAAAAGGAGAACATGATTCCTCAATAGAAATACACCCTCAAGGTAGAGCCTTACAGAATTGGTACTAATGGATTTAAATTGAGGAGAAACATGTATTATGTAGAAAAAGTGAAGCCCAGGTTCATTCTTCTTTGCATGTGTCTGTTGGCTTAAACATCATAAAATTACCCAGTGGTCAGGTACACATTAGAAGAAAAATCCATTGAAGTGCCAAAATTTTTTTTAAGGAATTGATATTTTTATATAAATTTGACTACTCTACGTGTTGTTCCTGAATGATATTATTCAGAATGATCTTTGCAGGTTTCCTTTGACATTGATTTCCTGGGACTCAGATTTGTGACAGCCAGTTTCCTCTAAACTTCCAGATAGACTTTAGCCCCAAAATGATCTTAGGTAGAAGAGCTGAAATAACCAAGGTGTAGCATGCACTTTATGATATGGACATGAAATGGGTCTAACCCTAAGTATCTTTTCCTCTCTTCTAATTCTAATATTGAGTTTCTAAAACAAAAACAGGAAAAGCTAAATTGATATACCTGGAAATGCATTTTTAATTGGGAAAAGATTTCTGTGGAGTCCCTAATTTCATTTCACATTCAGGTGAATCAAAGAAAGAATGAAAGTCTTGTGAGAGCTGAAGGTCTTTGGCAGAAGAGGATAAGAGAAGATTTAGATTCAATATGATTTACAGGATATATTGGTAAGGTACAGTCCAAGGTGTAGCTAAACAAGGAAGAACCAGGTTGCTAAGAAGAAGGGAAGCAGAAAATTCTTTTCTTCCAAAGGGGATTTGAACAGACCACTTCCAGAAAGAAAGGCATTTTTCTTAGACCAAATTTGAGTCAGCTCTTCCTTGGAAAGGGAAGAGAGAAGGACAAAGGATTACCATGAGTGAGCAAGAGATCATAATGTAAAACTCAATGGGATGGGGTTATGGTCAAAGGTGGAGCTTACCTTAGATTTCAGTGTTCATTTGCTATTTCTCACAGTTAACCATGGGAAAAGCAAGGCTTTAGGTTTCCATGGGAAATCTCTACTCATATTTCCTCAGTTTGTAAAAAATGAGTTGGATCCTGAGATGGAAAGCTTTTCAGTGTCTGGAGAGATGGATCACCTTGAACATGTACAGGAAGCAGAGAGATTCATGGTATCTAAGGAAAGTTTTATGGACAGAGGACCAAGTGATATCAGAGGAGATGTCATGTCATTAGGAGCACTGCTTAATACTTAGAAAACCAGGAAGTTTTTACAGGACAATGTGTGTTCTTTTTTCAGTTACAGGTTTTGACTTAAAAAGGAAATTTGAATATCAGATGCACAGAGGATGTCCTTGTTGAGAACTGAGGGTCAGACATTATTTTCTCAGATGAGATGAGAGAAGTTGTAGCACCTCAACTGACAAGATAACCGTGAGGCTCACTACCCTGATGCATTTGTTGAACCTTTTAGGCTCAAAAGAAGAGAACAACCTGGATTATGAGGACCACGTAGATTCTTATAAGAAAAGAATTCTATCTTTACCTTTTTATGATGGTCTTCAGTTAAGTCTGCACAATGAGAGCTCCACAGAAGACATTTTCATATACCAGTCTCGCTGGCAGGCTTCTTGGGGATTTATGTGTCTGTTAAGTCATGGAGCCCATCTTTAGGCCGTCTTGAAATCTGATGACAGTTCATCTTGACCTGTGTCTGAATGTGAATCTGGGTGAAAAACAATAAGCTGCCAGAAGAATGACACTTGTGAGTTACCTGAGATGGCTTCAAACTGGGTTTTGATGTCACTTTCAGCAAGGTACAACATCGAATTTGGTCACCAGATATCTGCAAATGACTGCTTTATTTATTTATATTTTGGTGCAGAAAACAACATCCAATCATTGCACGCTTTTCTTTGGAAAATGGGCTGTAGGTTTCTGGGTCTCTCACACATAGCCCAAGAGATTCAAGGAAACTCAGGAAAGCACCCTGTTTTGCAGGACTTCACTGAAATAACATGAAACCATACATTCAGAAATGTCCAAGCAGTACTGTACAGCTAAAGATGGTGAAGTTGAAATGAGTCCACCTTTGAGACTTTGTTCTTTCCCTTCTTGTTCACCTTTTCTCTGACCTGAAATCCAATCATAGTTGATCTGGACACTTTCCTTTAGAATTATGACTCTTGGTCCCTGTCCCAATTTTGGCATTCTTAATTCTAGCCTCCAGCACCACTTTTGTCTACTCTTTGAAATCCTCTACACTCTGTTTTCATATCTTCTACATATATAAATTTGAGTACACTATATAACGTTCCTGAATGTCTTCATTCCATCTACACAACAGTGAACTGCCTCCTGGATGAGCATTTACCTTTCGAGTTTCATTTTTTCTAATTCTTTTTCTCTCTCTTAAAAATTAATGTTTTATTCATTTATATATAAATAATAAATTTAACCTTTGTTTTTTAAAAATATTGAATTACACATTGTTTCCCCATCCTCCTTTCAGCTCTCATTGAGAATGCAAGCAATTTGAATTAGTTTATACATGTGCAATCATGCAAAACATATTTTATATTACTCATGTTGTGGATGAAAAGACAAAACAATAAACATCAAAAATTAAAGTAATAAAAAGGATGCCTCGATCTGCACTTCAACATAAATCTTATGGAATCTTCTGAGATCATTGTATTGATGAGAATGCCTAAGTCATTCATATCTGATGATTGTGCAAAACCGCTGTTACTGCATGCACTGTTCTCCTGGTTCTGCTCACCTCACTTTTTACCAGTTTATATAAGTCTTTCCAGGATTTTCTAGAAGCATGATGCTCATCCTTTCTTATAGCACAATAATATTTCATCCCAGTCATATACCACCACTTGGTCAGCCATTCCACAGTTGATGGGTATCTTCATCAATGGTCTCTCCTTTCTTTCCTTGGATCCTTGAATGGGAGGAGATATGAGACTCTCTTTGGAAATCTTTCCCAATTCAAAATGCAGCTGCAGGAAAAGAAATTTAGCTATTTCTCCAAATGTGTTATCAGGTGTTCCTGAATTGAAAGGGTGGAAAGAAAGCCAAGAAGGTGCACATATTTCTATCTTTTTTAAAAAAATTAACTGGTTTATTTAACTTTTCAACATTCACTTCCATAAGTTTTAAATTTTCTCCCCTTCCCTCCCTCATCCCTCCCAAGATGGCATGCAATCTGTTATGGGCTCTAAACATTCATTCCTATTTAATGCATTTTCACATTAGTCATCTTTCATAAAAGAATCTTAATGAATGGGAGAAATCACAAGAAAGAAAAACAAAACAAACCAAAAGCTAAAATAGTCTGCTTTGCTCTGCATTCTGACTCCATAGTTCTTTCTATAGATGTGGGTGGCATTTTCAATCATGAGTTCTTTGGAATTGTTTTACATATTTGTATTGCTGATAAGGGCTAAGTCTATCAAAATCAGTCATGGCACACTGTGGCTGGTACTGTGTACAATGTTCTCCTGGTTCTGTTCACTTCACTCAGCATCAGTTGATATAAATCTTTCCAGGTTTTCCTGAAGTCTGCCTGCTCATCATTTCTTGTAGCACAATAGTATTCCATTGCATTCATATACCACAACTTGTTCAGCCATTCACCCATTGATGGGCATCCCCTCAATTTCCAGTTCTTTGCCACCCCAAAAAGAGCTGCTATGAATATTTTTGTACATGTCAGTCGTTGTCCCTTTTTTATAATCTCTGGGATACAGTCCTAGAAGCAGTATTGTTGGGTCAAAGGGTATGCACATTTTTATAATCCTTTGGGCATAGTTACAAATTGCCCTCTAGAATGCTTGGATCAGCTCCCAGCTCCACCAGCAATGGCTTAGTGTTACAAATTTCCCACATCTTCCACAGCATTTATCATTTTCTTGTTTTGTCATGTTAGCCAATCTGACAGGTGTGATGTGGTAGCTCTGAGTTGTTTTGATTTGCATCTCTCTCTAATCAATAGTGATTTAGAGCATTTTTTCATATGACTATAAATAGCTTGAATTTCTTCCTCTGAAAACTGTTCACATCCTTTGACAATTTGACAATTGGGGAATGACTTGTATTCTTGTAAATTTGATTCAGTTCTCTCTATATTTTAGAAATGAGGCCTGTATCAGAGACATTAATTCTAAAAATTCTTTCCCAGTTTTCTGCTTCCCTCCTAATCTTGGTGGAATTGGCTTTGTTTGTGCAAAACCTTTTCAATTTAATGTAACCAAATTGTCCATTTTGCATTTCATAAAGTTCTCTATCTCTTGTTTGGTCATAAATTCCTCCTTTCTGCATTACTGTGATAGATAAACTATTACTTGCTCACCTAATTTGTTTATAGTATTAACCTTTCTACCTGAAACAATAAAGCAATAATAACAACGTAGATGATAATCATCAAAACGCCTACGTAGTTCTGTATCGCAAAGTATACGAGACTCTCCACATAGAAGGTAGAAGAAGTAAACCATTTATTCAGACACCAGAGAACCAGATCTCACAAGCCATTTATCCAGTGTCATCGCAGCAGTAAAATAGTCCACATACAATATAACAACCTGGAGCCTCGCCATCCCAAAACCTCTCTGACCCCCAGCTGGGGTCTTCCCAAAGACAAACTCACCGTATAGCTAAATCAGCCTGTCCAATTCTAACAATCAGGATGGTGGCCATTTGCAGCCATAATCTCTCCCTCTCTCCCTTTCTCTCTCTCTCTCTCAGCATTTCTTGTGATATAACTTCCTTTTCCTGTCAGAAAGCTCCTCCCACCAAATGTGTCTTAGGCTTCCTTTGCCATAACCACATCACATGACCTAATAATGGGTGGGAAAGGTCTTCAAATCCAAATTGCTACTACAATACCTAAATCATATACCCATTTGGACTTTATTTTGGTGTATGGTGTCAAATGTTGGTCTATGCCCAGTTTCTGCCATACTATTTTCCAGTTTTCCCAGCAGTTTTTGACCAATAATTAGCTCTTATCCCAGAAGCTGGGATCTTGGGGTTTGTCAAACAGTAGGTTGCCATAAACATTGAGGACTGTGTCTTGTGTCCATAACCTCCTCCACTGATTTACACCTCTATTTCTTAGCCAGTGCAAAGTAGTTTTGATGATTACTGCTTTATACTACATTTTACATTCTGGTATGGCTACAGCACCATCCTTAGCATTTCTTTTCATTAATTTCCTTGATATTCTGGGCTTTTTGTTCTTCCAGATGCATTTTGATGAATATTTTCTAGCTCTATAAAATAATTTTTGGTAGTTTGATTGGTATGGTACTGAATAAGTAAATTAATTTAGGTAGAATTCTCATCATTATTATATTAGTTTGGCCTACCACCATGGAACTGATGTTTATTCTGTTTAATTAGATCTGACTTTATTTATGTGAAAAGTGTTTTGTAATGGTGTTCATATAATTCCTGGCTTTCTTTTGGCAGGTAGACTCCCAAATATTTTATAGTGTTCCTGTAACTTTAAATGGAATTTCTCTTTATATCTCTTGCTGTTGGGCTTTGTTAGTAACACATAGGAACACTGATGATTTATGTGGGTTTATTTTATATCCTGCAACTTTGATAAAGTTGTTTATTATTTCAAGTAATTTTTTGCTTGATCCTCTAAGTATGTCATCATATAATCTGCACTTCTTTTATGGAACATTTCAAATATTTGAAAAGGAATGACTTGATACAGAGCACCTGAGGTTTGGGCCACTAAGACAGGGACAGAATTAACATGAGAACGAATAAGGTTGGGGATATGAGAAAGTAATCAGGAACCTATAGTTACAGACAGGATCAATAAAATGAGGGGGGGCCAGCCAAAGTGCTAGCAGGGTGGTGAGCCAGGGGGGACATTGGTCCCCTGAAAATCACTCAATATCAGCTTAGGCTAGTGCTAGGTGAAAAGCTTGCAGTAAAAATTCCCCAAACGCATCCTGTAAAGCAGGGGTTTGGGAAGTAACTGAAGGCATGCATATAGTACCAATAGAGGGCAAGGCTTCAGGCAGAAATTCAGAAGCTTCTTCAATTAGAGTGGCTGTAGCAGCCAGGGAATCTAATTGTTTTTTAAAACAGGCAACTGGCTTAGGCAACTAAGGACTGCGTTAGGACTCCCAAAGCCTGTGCTCTCCCTTCATCAACATGCCAAGTGAAAAGTTTGTAAAGACAAGAGTTTTGACAAGGGTCAGTTAAAGTATATACCTGTAAAATATTTAAGCAAGGTACTCCTCTCAGGATTAGGGTCTCATCCCTCAATGGCTAACAAGGGAAAAATATCCTTAAGTAAGTCTGATCTGGCCTTGTCAACAGAGGTAGGTGTATTTCCTGAGCAAAATTTAGAGAACAAAGAAGCCCAGGTCCTGGATCTTCTTCCAGTTACTCATTAATTCAGGCTACAAAATGGTATAAAACATTCCACATTTCCCCCTTTTGGTCAAAGGCAAACTGAAGGTTTCGCCTGAAGACCAATTAAGGTATGGAAAAAAAAAAACTGTACCTTAAAAGTTCTAAAAATCCTTATCTAGGTGGATTCAGGGTTTTTTTCTTTCTGTGTTTGGACATCCCCAGAGATGGACAGTAATTATAAACTACTCGCAAACAAGCAGGGGGAGCAAGTTGCAAGGGGGATCAGTAGGGAGCACAATGGGGAAACTAGAGCACCTAAGTAAAATAAGCTAAAGACACCAAAGGTATAAGTAAACAGTCCTGGGAACGCAAGGGACTCAGAAAGAGAGTTGTCCTTCGTACAGGTTCTGGTCCAGAGTCTCGGGAGGGGCTGCCTGCGTCTGATGCTGTCCCCTTCAGGCTCCTTTGAAACTGGAGGGCAAGGTGTCCTATGGGCTCAGATGTCCACTTGGGATCAGGGGCAGATGTGACAGAAGGATCAAGGAGTCCATCCACAAGTTGGCAGCTGTAGAAGTAGTCAGATCTGATAGGAGCTTCCAGAATACATATGATTTGATAATTGAGAAAAAAACAGCACAACATAGGTCCCAGCCATGCAGGGCTAAGTTCAAACAAATACAATACCTAGATAGTAAAAGAGAGTTCTGCTTCTCTGGTTCAGATCTAGAAATTCTCAAACAATTCTAACTTAATATAACTTAGTACAATCACTTAAATTTCGTTCTCCTTCCTTTAACTTCAGAGTATTTCAGTTCATATATCATCTGCTGTTTCTGTCCTTACCTAAATTTTGTACCTGGTATAAGAATCCTTTAAAATATGAAGGTCCAACCATAAATTGAACTCATATTCCTTTAAAATCATCAGACAGATACCTTACAAAGGAGATATAATTTCACTTGTAACAATATCTCATACAATTTCCTTGTGCAAAAATCCACATTTAAGATCTTATTACCAAAACATACTTATCAGCTCGAATTTCCAGAACTGATAAATTTTGGAGCCACTCATACACATCTGTATATAAGTCTTAGGGGAATTGCCTTTTTCAAAATTTGCTATCCCTTCCTTCTCCTAGACATTGATCACATTACATCTTTGCCTATTTGCTTTGCCTAATCATTTTCCCCTTTTGGAGGATGTTATCCCTATATTATTTCAATGTTTTATTTGCCCATGAACATAGGTTAAAATTGTAAGCTATTCATACCTGTATCCTATTATAATAACTCAGAGATATTTCTTTTTTTTTTGTTGTTTTTGGCAGGGCAATTGGGGTTAAGTGACTTGCCCAAGGTTGCACAGCTAGTACATGTGTCAAGTGACTGAGGCTGGATTTGAACTCAGGTCCTCCTGACTCCAGGGCTGGTGCTCTACTCACTGCGCCATCTAGCTGCCCCTAACTCAGAGATATTTCAATATTCTTCTATTACCTAATAGATTTAGCATAGTGCTTACAAAACTTCTTGTTAATATAAATTTGCTATGAAAGAAATGAGGGACTATGTCATATATCTTAACAGAAGGAAAGAACTTCCTTAGCTCTGTTTTGATTCCAGGCATGAGTCATATCTGATAGCCAATCTTACAGTCACCAGGTGCTGAAAGCAGGGCTTAAGAGTAATCAGGTGGAGATTTTCCTTTTCAGAAAGGAAATAGCAGAATTGAGAAATAGAGTCAGGAAGATCCTACCTAGGCTGTGTCCAAGGTCGTCTTCAAGACTTTTTCCCAGGCACAGACCTTTCAAGTTCTCAGCTTGCAATGCCTGCCATACCGCCATACTGGCTTCACGTGACCTAAACCTGTAATCAGAGCTTAAAACAATATTAAATTGTAGTCCCATAAAATCTTAAATAGCAAATAAATATCCTTCACATGAGACTGCCCAAATTTCATTGAGCTAATAATTAACAAATCAAGCTACATAACATTTCCAGCTTCTAAATACTTCCTCACACTCTTTCCCAACTTGCTAAAACCATCTGAAACTATCATGCTCAGGACAGGGGAGGCTTAGCTAACTCCCATTTGTCCCCTAACTTTCTCATCTGCCTTTCGTATCCCCTCAAGCTTTTATTTACCTTTCCAAACCTCTCAAACCTATTACTCAGTGTCCCTTTTACATTTCAACCATAACACAAAACAACTCATAAGTTAGTACTTTTTACTGACATAACTGTGTATACTGGAATCCCATTCCAGTTTGCTTAAACAAGCAAAAGAGGTTAATGACTGACCTCACAAGTTGATGGCTTTGTCCCTGTCAATTCCTTCTGGAGGAAAAAAGGAACACTTCAGGAATTGAGTCTTATACACATTGTTAAGCTCTAACTCTCGCTTAAAATCACAAAAACATTTTCCAAAATACTTCTAGAATTGTTTACCTAAACTGAAGATGTCTCTGATTTAGTCGCAGTAATTAATTACACTATTTGTGTCAATACCTAATTGCTCTTATATCACTTTATAACATCTAAGAACTCTATTTCACATAAATACAATATAACTTCAAAATCTCAGCCTTAGTCTATGGGATAATGATTCAACCCTACATCACAAAACTTCTCTTCCCTTTCTAATTATTCTCATTAACACATTGGAAACCATATTATCTTTCATTTGACTATAGAAGAGTACCAATATAACCAGTCATTTGATTAAAACAACAAGATTTTACATATTTGCATTTATCCAATTTCCCATTTTTAAAAACAACTTCTTTCACAATGGTAACAGATTCTGGCAGATAACTTCCCTTTTGTCACTACCTGCTTATTTCTGATTAAAGAGATCTGCCACATCATCTCCCCCTGAGGGTGGGTTCTTTCCCATCAGATGGCAAGCTTCACTAATAAGAACTGTATCCTTAAGACCCACATCCTCCTGGAAATCTAATCTTATCCTAAAAACATCACCTGTGCTGACTTTAAAAAGCCAGGTTTGAGACCCCTACTGTTCTTTCTTTCAGTAAAAACTCAAATCCCAGTAATTGTTGCCCCTCCCCCTTCCTTCTTAAAGCAAAATAACCTTTAAACATTTGGATTGATTCACAAATTAGTCCATAAACCTCCAGATTAACATATATAAATATATATTTTTAAAATGATAGACATCTCCTTCTTTTTCCTTAAAGCAAATTAACCCCTAAATGCTGGAATTCATTAACTAAGTTGGTGCCAAATGTCCTCATTCTCAAATATTGCCCAGAATTCCTAGATATTACAAGTTCCTTAGTCAAAAAGATGTTGTAATGGGGATAACACTTAGTTTCTATACCCAATTAAGTTAGCTTTTATTACAATAACAAAGTTTACCAGGACCCTTAAAAACTTTGTTCATAGGAATCCCTCTATCCTGAAAACTTTCACAAGACTGAATATCTAAAAGTCCTCAGTTCAGTTAACAACCTCAATTTCTTAATTAAGTACAATTCTTAATCTAACCTCTAGATTACAAGAGGAATTTTAATCACTAGTGGTAACATTCTTAATTTCTAAGGCCCAATACACTTAGCATAGTAAAAGAAAACATTACTGTTTATAAAACCATACTTTAACAGTTCACAAGAGAACCCGAAAGGCCTCTGCACAAATCCCTGACTTATAGCAAAAACAATTTCAATTGAACTTCCTTTTAAATAAAGACAAAACTTGGAGGTTTATAATTCCTTAAGTTACAGCAATTGTCCAGCTTCTTAACCTAATGCAACTTTAAGCCCTAAACATTATTATGTGTGGAAAGTTTGAACTACTCATGTCTGTCTAGGTAAGTACATTTCTAAACCAAATATGACAGTTTAAAATTACCAAATTCTCATCACATCCTCTAAGAGCACTCAATTCACATATATCAAACTCAGATTAAAATCGCATAATAGTCTTTTCAAATTACAAAATCTAAGAATTTTAGAAATATAATTTTAGAAATACAGCCCTTAATTCAGAGCCCATTTATCAATTTAGGTGAGCAAATTTCTAAACCTCTATGCACATAGAATCTTCCATCTCGTCTTTAAACCACCAGATATATGCTCATAAAAACTTTCTCACATGGAAAGTGTGTTCTCATGGTTAATATCAGTATTATTAATTATTCACTTGTGACAACCACATATAACAGTTCCAAATTTTATCACATATAGAAATGATTCAACTTATTATTTTGGTATCCAAAAAACTACTTCAAAGGTTAACAATTACATGAAATCAGAGAGATAATAATGTTGTGTCTAAAATATAAACAACCATCATTATTATTTCCCTTTGCAAATCAGGAAACAGGTCAAACAGAGATTAAAATACAGTTTGCAATTGGAACAAAAATGTGAAGTTACCTAGAGCAGAAGCTGGTATCCCAGTGGTGACAATTCTGGGAGGCAGAAAGTCCAAATTCATCTACCTCGCCCTTCCCCCACGACTGCAGAAGTTACTGAGTCTAGGGCAGTTTGCAGCTTCTGAGGACAGAGTGGGCAAGATGCAAAGGACCTGGATGGCTTTTCCAAGCTTTGCCCAAAAGGATGGGCTACCCAGAGGCACAGGACTGACTGTCAGTCTGTGAATTTCTGTCCTTCTCCTCCTTTTTACCGGGTGGGGAAGGGTGATTTAAGTTTTCCCTACAGTTCTCCTGCGTTCTTCTAATCTGATCTGAGGAGAGGAGTTTGTTTTATCTGCTCTAACTTTTACTGCAGCCCTTAGACAGGATAACAATGGTGAAAAATCTCAATGAAGTAAACTTCACTCCTTGCTTACTCCTAGAAAATCTTTTGTACTACAATCTAAGGGAGAAGATTCCCTCCTAACTGTGATCAGGGACAAAGACAATGGGAGAGTCCCATAGAAAACTTTAACAGAGGTTTTAGCCAGAAGGCATTCATTGGGAGGAGGTCTTTCAGCAAGAGGAGCTCCTGGAATGAATTTACAATTTCAGGAGTTCCCTCTCCCGGAATTCAATTAACCAATTTCCAAACTTTTTAACAATTAAAACCCAGAATTTGCCAAAATTTTAACCCTTTTTCTTTCCGTTGTAGCTCTAATTTGGCCACAAATAGAACCACAAGGGGAGAAAAAATCTTTGTTTCCCTAGTTGCAGCCTGGAATCTCTGGCTGCCTGTGTTACAAGTTTTTTTTAAAAAAACAAAACATAGACATTTTCACAATTGACACACGGACACAGACAAATCCAAAACGTACAGAACTTAGGACAAAATTTAAAACATAGAAGACACAGAACAGAACCAGATTGGGTGGATCAGACTGAAAGCTAAACCAGGTCCCCTTACAGAAAAGAAAAAATAAACCTGATTTTCCCTTCAGGGATATACAGAACAGATGCTTTCAATTTTCACACCCCCCCCCCGCTCCGCCCCCCCCTCCCCCCCCCCCCCCCCCCCCCCCCCCCGCGCTCTGCACACGCGTATTCCTGCGTCCAGGTAGCGTGACAACAGAGACCAGATGGCCAGCCCCAGAACAGAACAGAATCTTACCTCTAGAGGTTTTGAAACCAGATCTTCTCCGAAGGCCGAAAAGGGACAGGTCAGCAAAGAGCCCATTCTCCGAGACCATCTCCCCACATCAGAGTCCTAGGAAAAGAAATCCCCAGGAGCCGGCCCTCTGAAGTGAGAGAAGGTGGATCGGGGGCAGAGACTCCCTGTTGAGGTCCGGAATTCTGTGTGTGTCTCCAGGGCGGTAACACGGAATACCGCCTCATCTCGCTGGGGCCTCCAAAATGTTATACCAGAAGCGAGTGAGACACGCCACAGAGTATAAGTTTTGAATGGAGAAGTTTATTAGCCGGCGGTCATTCGGGGAAATTATCCCAGATCAAATGACCACGTTTGAAGTGAGAGGGTAGTTTATATAGAGAATACAGGATTCAGTGCTTAATTATCTCTTGAAGTTTACGTATGTTACTTTGCAGACTCAGCAAGCCTGTGTTATTTCACTTTTTATGACCATGATACGTTAGAGGAACCTCCTGAATAGATTGTAAATACAACATATCAGATAGCTGACAAAGTGTCAATTGGAATTACAACCCAGGATCTCTGTCTCCAACTTTTGCCATAACTCTTGAAGCTAGGAAGGCTCAAGATATGGTAAAAGTCATATAATTCAAGATAATGTCTAGGGCCAAGGCTTCCATCCTGGTAATTAGCTTACATTCATTGGAAATGACTTAGGGGCCCAGGACACTCGCCAAACCGCAGGAACTAAGTCTGTTTTTTCTTATGCAGACTGGGGTTTGCAGTTAGTGGCTGGGGGCAGGGTTTTTCAAGCAATAGCTGGCTACTCAGGTATCACACAGGGACAGAGACAGAGAGAGAGACAGGGACAGAGAGAAAGAGAGAGAGACAGAGACAGAGATGATCAAATCCCACTGGGAGAACAACCGGTGGGGAGTAGCAAGTGAATGAACAACGGGGGAGAAATGTGAAGGAAGGAAGGAAGCCTAGCAGTGCCAGATCTCAAATGATCTGGCACTGGCTAAGAAGTACAGTGGTTGACTTCAGTCGTACGGGATTCTAGTTGGATTCACAAGGTCAGAGGTCATGCAGGCAGGAGCTAATGTGGCCTGCCACACCCGTGGCCTGGAGTTGTAGCGCTTCTTACCTCACAGTATACAGTGAATGTGGAGTTGATGTTTTTGAGGTTGATACTATGGAATGGGTTCAGACCTTTGGCCTCAGGGAGATCAGACCACTTAACATGCAAACAACGCTTAATCTCCTTAACTGAGAACTTCCATGGTTAATAGACTTCAAGGACAAGTTTTCAAGAGCTGTACTCAGTGTTCCAGAAACAGCCAAAAACAAATGCTTTGGACCAGAAGTCAAAAGCGATTGGTCTTTAAGGTTCTTCAGGAAGAGAGATTACACCCAGACCTTCCATCAAAGATGATATCGAACCCAACCAATTTCAACCACGTGGCTCATGTGGGGCCAGGAGATGGAACGCAAGTGCTCCTGGATCTCCCTCTCAGAGTATTGCCTTTCCCACGAGAGGAAAAGGCTGGCCCTTCCCCACCAACCTCTCTGGGCAACCACAATCGAGCAGGGAGGAAAGAAAACCTTAAACTGTGGTTTCTTTCTGTTCCCGATCTCTCCCATTTATGACCTCCATGCGTAGCTTTTTATCTAAGCCTTTCCCTACACTACCATTCGCTCTGAACAATGCTATAGATGGCAAAGTTATTGGATTCCACTTCAGAGAAACAGAACTTTAAATATTGCAATGACCCCAGTTTTTGAAGTAACACCGATGACCAGAACTCCCAGGCTCCTGGGGTGACAGAAGGACCACACACACCGGTGTACCGCGGGGATGAGTTTGTGACTGCGGCATTGGACCACTCTGAGACAAGTCCCTGTGTCCTATGGCACGGAGGAAACTCGGTTTTCCCGGAGTGAGTGGTGCAATGACCATCTAAGAAGAAGAAGAAAAAAATAAAAGGCTCTGCTCGGGAGCAAATCGTGGCCCCAGAGGATGATTATGATTATGCTTCTGGGATGGGGCGTTGCTGTCATTCATTTTCCACCTGGGTCCACCTCAATTGTATGCATCCTGAAGGGTTTCAGGCCCACCAGCTGGTAGCCTTTGGTCCCAGGCCAGTCTCCTTTGTTATTTATTTATCTTTTAGCTACTCCTGCACCCTTGGAGGAGCGAACTTGGGGCTTGAAGAAGCCCCAAGAGGATCCTGTCCAGAGAGAGAGAGAGAGAGAGAGAGAGACAGAGACAGAGAGAGACAGAGACAGAGAGAGACAGAGAGAGACAGAGAGACAGAGAGAGACAGAGAGAGACAGAGAGACAGAGGCAGGCACAGACACGGACACACAGAGAGAAAGACAGAGAGAGAGAAGTACAGTTCCAAGTTTACGACTTGGAAAGAGATCTGAGGCAGGGTTAAGCATTGTTCTTTCAAGGGTCTTCCCCAATGACTTGTACCTAATAATTACAATAAAGTCTTATCTGGCAAAATTCTGGTTGGCCTCTCAAATGCTAAACGAAAATAAACAAACAAGTAATACTCAAAAGATTCCTTCAGCAAAGTTGTTGGACAATCCTAAAATTCCAGGGATTCGTCTTGGTTTGAATTCTGTCACTGTTGGGGTCACTCAGCCTTTGCTGCCTTCTTTTTCTGAGATGGGGCTCTTTAAGAAATTAGCTTCCTCTCCTGTTAGACTGGGCAATTTGAATTTTTGTAAATATGCATCCATTTCCCCAAGGTTATCAAATTGATGGGCATACAATTGGGCAAAATAATTCCTAATTATTGCTTTCATTTCCTCTTCGTTGGAGGTGAATTCCCCCTTTTCATTATTGATATTGGGAATTTGGTTTTCTTCTTTCTTTTTTTTTTTTTTTAAATCAAATTGACCAGGGGTTTATCAATTTTTTTTTGTCTCCCCCCCCCCCCCCCCGCACAACAAAACCAGCTCTTAGTTCTACTTATTTATGAGTTCAATAGTTTTCTTGATTTCAATTGTCTTATTTTTTTTTTCCAGTAAACATTTCTGTTTAATATACATGAGAACCAGATCACACGTATTAAATTTAGATTTTTCTTCATACACGCAAAGCCGAGCGGGTCAACCTCAATTTGAAAATCTCATTTTACTTTCCAGAATGTGGAAAAATGCATGTAATTATATAAAACCATTCAATTAATAAGTTTTAGAATCTTAGGTAATCAGGTGCTTTCCATACAACAGTTCAACGTTTTTAAAACGTTCCATTAAAATTCAAGCATACCACCTTATTCGTTTCTTTCCTGTAGATTAACGTGACTGGGCACAAACTTTTAAACTAAATATTGAAAAATCCTATAGGAAGCCTTCCATAAACCTTATCTAGACCATACTTCAATTTCTGATCGTTTCTCATGCCATACTAGTCTCTGTTGCTTTTTTGTTCTTGGGTTGAAAATTGGGGGGAAAAAAAAAAAAAGCTTCTGGTTAGATTTTCCGGATGATAGTGCAACCACTTTCTTCAAATGATTTATTTTATCTTAATTTATTTTATATTCATTTTATTATTATTGTTATTATTATTATCACTACTACTATTACTATGTTTATTTTATATTTATTTAATTTATTTTATGAACGAATGTTTTTCGGATTGAGATGGCCCTTCGTCTCTGGCAGCGAAATTTCAGACTTCCGCGTCTGGCAGCGAAATGTGGCCTTGCAGAGAGCGACGCTGCAGCGCCCCCTTGCGGGGCGCCCTCGGTCGTGAGTCCGGTGGGGGTGGGGGTGGGGGTGCGCGTGTCCCAGGCCGCCAAATTGCGTTCGAAACGGTGGCTCTGTGTTTTCCAGGAGAGTGTGAGGAGGGTACGGAGGGAGGATGGGTCGGAGTTTGCTGAGCTTACTTTAGCTCGAGTTCCATGAAGGCCCTCACGATGTCTACACTTGGGCGCGGTGATGTGTCACTTCCTTTCTTTTTGTCGGCAAGGGACTGCTCGAGGCTGCAGATTAGCGAGGAGCAGTGCTCTGGCCGTTGCT
>NW_023494379.1:1701769-1712822 GCF_011100635.1 Trichosurus vulpecula
CGCCCCCACCCACCCCTATTGTTTTCAGGTTGGAGTCCACACCCTGGGCCGAGCCGGCCAGAGAACCCGAGCCGGGGGTGGGGGTGGAATTGAGGACCGGGGCATTTAGGGTTAACCTCAGTAGGTTCAGAGTCGGAACTTTAAGCCTGTGGTTCCCCGGCGGGAGTTACCTGTTCCAAAGTACCACCACAAACTGGGTGCCGATGCCCCAAAGAGAAGGGGTGGATTATTTGAGGGCGACAGGACGGGTCGCGTCCCTCTTCCCTTCCCCAGCCTCCCCGCCCGCCCGCCCGCCCGAGCCGCGCCCCTCCCCCCCCCCCCCCCCCCAGCGGCCCTAGGGCTCAGGGAGGAATCAGTTGTGGTGTCCGAGAAGGGTCTGACCTCAGTTACCTGAGAGGGAAGCTGCCGAATCTGCTTTTGGCTGCGTGAGCCAAGAGGTGGCTCATAAATAGTGGGGGTGGGGTGGGGTGGGGTGGGGTGGGGGTGGGGGTGGGGGAATAAGGCCCAAGCCAGTCCCTCCCTCATTTGATTTGAAGACTGGTGACTGGACAGTGACTCAGAGGTGTGGGAATCCAGGTTTAAGGAATGCTTCCTCTCTTTCACTGTGAGAGCTCCAAACCGGACAACTCCTTCTTGGCCCCCCCACCCCCTCACCCACCCCCACCCCGTCGTCCCCACCGCCAAAGAAAGACAATTCCTTCATTCCCCTTATTTTTCAGTTTGTTTGTTTGTTTGTTTTTAAATAACAAAAAGTCAACTTGATCTGATTAATTGATTCTTTCGATTTCCCTAGGACCTCCCCCCTCCCAATTCCCTCTACCCTGTCGCCACCATGCCAACGCCCCCCACCCCCCACCCCACGATTGTTCCTACATAATTATTATATATACAAGGGAACCTCAAACCACATTTCAATACAGACATCCGTTTTCCTTCGGGGACATAGGGGTGGGGTTGTGTACAGCGGAGAGGCTGCTGCTGTCGAAAATGCAGAACTCCCAGGACCTGAGGATGTGAAGTCCTCCTGTTCCCCATCCCCCATCTCCCCCACCCCCAAGGCAGCCAGGCTACCGGTGCCTTTCCTGGGAGGGCTTCGGCGCAGCCCCCCAAAAGAAGCCAGGCCTACCTATAGGCCTGCCAGCCAATATCTATCTGAGCCCTCCCCCTCCAAAGGAAAAAACACACACCCACACCCACTGAACTCCTTGGCAAGCCTGGTGGGGAGTAGGGCAGTGCAGAAGAAAGACCTAGGGACAGAAAGGAAAGGAGATTGTTAGATGTCCGGATGAAGGGCAAAGGGGGCAATTCCCAATGCCTGTGGGGGAAACTTTTCATACTTTGGGTGACTGATAAGGCCAAGTGGGCAGTTGGGCAGGCAGGCAGACTGAGGCTAAGGAGGGGCCAGAGTAGCCAAGCCAGCCAAGTCCTAGGGCTGGCCCACCTGTGGGCTGCCAGACTGAGGAAGAAAATCTGCATCATCATGGGGGGGGGGGTAAAAAAAAAAAAAAAAGGAAACATAAACACAGAGTGAGCTATGAAGTAATGGAGCCCATGTACCTGGTAAGATCTTGAAGGGCTGGTCACCCAGATCTCATATCTCTTCTCTTCCTTCCATGACAGGCAAAGTGGTGGAGGATGAACCATGTTGAAGAAAAAAGACAAGAGTGAACTGGCACAGAAAGCCAGAACAGGCCCACAGACACAGACAGACAGACAGACAGACAGACACACACACACACACACACACACACACACACACACACACACACACACCTATGTAGTGGACCCTCCTTTATTCCATCTCATTTTAAGCAACTGGCCGTGGGACTTTGACCGACATTCCAAGGCCTAGACTGGACTCAAGGAATGGTACTGGGACACATGGGAGAAGGGAAAGGAAAGAAGCCTCCTTGGGGAATAAATTAATGCCCCCAACCCCTTCCTCCTTCACGAAGCAGGCAGGCAGGCAGGCAGACAGGCAGGCGGAGGGAGGGAGGGAGGGAGGGAGGGAGGGAGGGGGGAAAAAATCTGGAACTCAAAATCAGGTGAACTGAGTGTTGTCAACTAAAAAAAAAAAATCTTAATTAAAAAAATATTCTTTAAATGTTCCCCTTTTAATCTCATGTACTTTGCCTCTGGATTGTTGACTTTTTTTGTTTGTTTGTTTGTTTTTTCTTTTTTTTTAGGAAAGGCTACTACACACATTGGATTTTTAGGCACGTGTACTTGGCCGTAATTTGCTTTAGGCCCTTAAATAACAGCTTGCCCCTACTCTATAAACCAAAATAGAAAAGAGAGAATTTACAAGAGATCTTAACCATCCCTAAATCACTTCTGTGACTCTATTTTAAAAGGGAACTTCATCGCGGAGTGCCTTAAAGATCAAAATGTTGAGGAGGAGACATTCTAGGAATGTTACAAGAAAAACAAAAGTTCAGGGGATAAACCGTGGCATCCCTTGAGGAAAACTAAAAAACTTTTTAAAAGATGCAAAAACTAATGGAGGATGAGTACATGACTCACTTACATTCAGTGTTTTAGATCACTTGGGAAAGGACTTGTTTTGACAAAACAAAGTAGTTCACGGGATGATCGCTTTTATTTATTTCATATGTAAAGGGCCATTTAATCAGCAAGCCCATAATGTCTGATCTGCTGATCAAATGTTAGCGATTTTACAAAGTAAAGATTCAAAGCAAACTGTTATAAAGTACAACACGCACCCGTGGAACAACTTTAAAAATAGCACTCTACTTGAATCACTTATCCTGCTGTTATGACATCTGTGAACTCAAAGCTTTTTGTTTGTTACTTTACTGGTGATTGCATTTTGTGAGGTGTCAGCCATTACTTTTGGATTGGACGCTTATTGTTTTTGATGTTTGGACCTCACTAGGGATTCGTTATAAAACAGCGACAATTTAATGTGGGGGAGGGTGGATTAATTAAAATTAATTAAACATTCATGTTTTCAGAATTTGAAAAAATGGACAAACAACCACCACCACCACCACCACCACCACCACCACCACCAACAAAAACAAACAAACAAACAAGCAAAACCCAACACCAAAAACAACAACAACAACAAAAAAAGGGAGCGACTATACCCCTAAGAAAGTATGTCTATGTCTGATCCTGACCAGGACTGGGACAAAGACCTGGATTGTGATTCCACCAAACGCTGTACTCCATAGGAACAGCTCCAATCCAAGTGATTCCCCGGGGCGCCCCCCCCCCCCAACCCTGATCATCCACACAGATAAATCAACTTAAACTAGGTGGACTAGATCAATCCACCTGCGATGCATAACACTCCAGCCTCCAGTCGCTTCACCTTCACATTCCCAGCACTGCACCTCATATTCAGAAATGAATGGAGCAACCTTGTCACATCAGTGGCAAGACTTGTAGTCAGTGTTGCACAAGGAAATACGTATCCGGATTGTAGATAAGAAAATGGAAATGAAAACAAACTCTCATGACAATAACAATCACTTTTTGGGGGCAATGCTGGGCAGCTTTGAGAGTGAAGATGTATTCATTTCTGCGCAGCTGTGATAGAAATCTGTTACCTATAAGCTCGTCTGCCAAGAGAGGGACGGGGGGAACGTACTGGTAGTGTGATTGATAATATGATTTTTCTGCCGATTGATGTCATGCCTCATTAGCCAGAAATTGTATTAGACACACTATGGACCGGTTACGCCCTCAGATCAATATATTTTTTTCCCTTTTCCCTGGAACTCTTTCCCAAAACTTTTAGGAAAATAATAGGAAACTGTGCATTGTTCCCAGCATCACTAGACTCCTAAAGTCAAGAGAAAGTTGAGGTTCATTGGTGGCCTTTTGACTCACTTAGCCACTATGTATTCAGCTGCAGAAACATTGTTCTACCAACTTTTTAGTCATGTATGTATTCATTCACATTATTTATTGCCTTTATTGAGTAAAGAATCTTGGATAATCTTATCATCTTAATGGGACACATGCTTAAGCTGAGTCTTGAAGGAAAGCAGGGAATCCAGGAGATGAAGGTAAGAAGGGAGAACATTTTAAGCATAAGGGACAAAGATAGGAGATATAATGTTGTGTGTGCCGAATAACAAGAAGGCCACTGGGGCTCAGCTGAGTGCAGAGTGGGTCATCCAGAGCCAAAGGCCACAGGCTACATCAGAGAGGATGAATTGTTTTTGGCCATTGCAACTGAAGCAAGAGTATATACATGGAGAGGTTGTGATCTCTGTAAGTGGCAGGAATACCCATGTTGATGAAATCATGAATATTTAAGATATCAACTAAAACCATAATTAGAAACAACAGAAAAAAGTGTCTGTTATTCACTTTGTTCTTCCTTGTTTGGTAGCATGATTTAGTAGGAAGAGTGCTGGAGTTGGAGGTCAAAAGAGCCCTGGGTTTGAATCCCAGCCTCCCCATACCTCTTAGCTCTGTGACCTTGAGGAAGTGAATTAACATCTATGAGCCTCAGTTTCTAAGGAGTTTCAGTTTTTACTTATAGGCCATTTACAGTCTTTCTGTTTTTGAAAAAAAGGAACCTCCCCTTCCACATCTCCCTACCATATTAAGCTACAAAGGGTTTCATTCTCTTATTGTTGACCAAATTTTTAATGTTTCAAGTCTACTGACAGGTTGTGGTCTTTTTTTGGTGGTGGGAAGTGGGAAGAATTGAGGTGGGGGGAATAGAGGTGGCAGTAAGGAGGGGAATGGGACTAGACTCTCATTTCATTGGAATAGAGAAGAGTTCCTAGAGAAGAATTACCTCTACCAAAGCAGATCTATAATATAATAGAAAGTCAATTGTCAGGAATACCATGAGGTTAAGTGTCTTGCCTGGGGTTACAGAGCCCATGTGGCTGAAGGGAGATTCTTTGACTTGGAGGCCAGCCCTCTCTCCACACTGTCATGGTCCTGTGTGGGATGACGACAACCAGAATCAAAAGTTCAGAGTCTGAGTCAGAGATCAGAAAATGTTTTTATTGTTTCTCATGAGAAAGGGCACAGCCCTCGTCCCTCAAGCAGCATCAGCCAGGGAGTGCAAGATACGGAAGCTCAAAGGCTTCCTTTGTCCTAATCCTAACCCCATCTCTAACTTCTGTTCTAACTCACCATTGGCTGGTGAGGAAAGCTCACAATCTTCTTACTAATGTCTAATAGGTGCAGAGCAATTCCAATCCTTCATTACCATAATCATTCATAGCTAATCTGTACCCTATCTGAGGACTGTGTTTTACAAAACCTCATTAGGCATTTCCTTTTACCAAATTTGGAGGAGCCCAGTCAGAAGAGGGCTCGTATGGTTTCCAGCAACGAAGCTGAACAAAGAGATAAGAGTGTAGCAGGGAGATAATAGTGAGGAAACTTCACTGTGGGCCATCTCTCACAGTCCTGGCCATCTCCCTCTTCTTCTCTCACTCTCTCTGATAAGTCTGCTTAAGATTATGATATACTTTCCCCTTTCTAATGAAATTTCCCTTTCTATCTTTTTCCTTTTAGCTTTTCCACAATATTGGAACAGTGAGCTCCATGCTT
The DNA here is from genome assembly GCF_011100635.1 of Trichosurus vulpecula. NCBI lineage: Eukaryota > Metazoa > Chordata > Mammalia > Diprotodontia > Phalangeridae > Trichosurus > Trichosurus vulpecula. Next base: position 1,707,320 of record NW_023494379.1, read on the forward strand.
TTCTTTGCTAACAGCTTACCAAGAAATGCTTTGAAGCTTCAAGACATCAGTCTTATTACATACATGTTAATCACTGCTGTTTTTCCTTTTGCTCCTAATTTGATTTATCCCAAAAAGGAACTCTGATTTCAGAGAGATTTTCAGCCTCCTTGTCCTTTCTGGTTGGCTTTTCATGGTTGTCAAATGTGCAAACGTTCTTGCTTGTAGAGTCCAGCTCCTGACAGAATCTTTGTGGAAACTGGTGTATGGCAGCCGGGCCAATCTGACTGAGTTTGGACTGGTGCTCTCTTATGGAAAGAGATTTTCTAGAGGAGATCCATGGACACTGATTGTTGCTTACCTTGCTCATGCCTTTTAACTGGGCATTGTAGGAGAGGGCAGCTGTGCTGCTGTTAGTTTGCATACCCTCAGACAATGAAAGAAAACACAAGAGGAAGTCTGTCCGTCCCTCGGCTTCACTCGTTGCTATGTCTCAAGACCACAGCAAATTGTTTCCTCACCAACCTGCTAATTTGCATGCCCTTGAAAATACACTCCAGAATTTGATTTAATTTTTTACAAAGCCCAGGTGCACCTTTAGTAGATTTTAGGATGAAAGTAAGCAGAGCCAAGAAAACAATATACACAATGCCTAAAACAATGTAAACATATACAACCACACACACAAACAACGTGGCTCAAAAGAAGAAATGTATTAAGACACTCCTTGCTGGCCCTTTTATGGAGGGGGAAAGTCCACAAGTGCTGCATGTTGCACATATTCCGTTATAGTGATTTTTTTCAGTATATACTGGGCTGGCTTTCTGGAATGGGAAGGGTAGTGAGGGAAATTATGGTGATATAAATAATAAGACATAAAAACTCATTTTTATTTTATTTTATTTATTTAATATATTTAGTTTTCAGCATTGATTTTCACAAGAGTTTGAATTACAAATTTTCTCCCCATTTCTACCCTCCCCCCACTCCAAGATGGCATATATTCTGGATGCCTTGTTCCCCAGTCAGCCCTCCCTTATGTCATCACAATCCCCTCCCATCCCCTTTACCCTTCCTTTTTTGTAGGGCAAGATAAATTTCTATGCCTCATTGCCTGTGTATCTTATTTTCTAGTTGCATGCAAAAACTTTTTTTTTTGTTTTAGAGCACCTGTTTTTAAAACTTTGAGTTCCAAATTTTCTCCCCTCTTCCCTTCCCACCCACCCTCCCCAAGAAGTCAAGCAATTCAACATAGGCCACATGTGTATCATTATGTAAAACCCTTCCACAATACTCATGTTGTGCAAGACTAACTGTATTTTGCTCCTTCCTAACCTATCCACCTTTATTGAATTTTCTCCCTTGACCCTGTCCCTTTTCAAAAGTGTTTGTTTTTGATTACCTCCTCCCCCATCTGCCCTCCCTTCTATCATTCCCCCCTTTTTATCTTCTTCCTCCTTCTTTCCTGTGGGGTAAGATACCCAATTGAGTGTATATGGTATTCCCTCCTCAGGTCAAATCTGATGAGAGCAAGATTTACTCATTCCTCCTCACCTGCCCCCTCTTCCCTTCCTAGAGAACTACTTTTTCTTACCACTTTTATGCGAGATAATTTACCCCATTCTATCTCTCCCTTTCTCCCTTTCGCCCTTTCTCAGTATATTCCTCTCTCATCCCTTAATTTGATTTAATTTCTTTTAGATATCATCCCTTCATCTTCAACTCACCCTGTGCCCCCCCGTCTCTCTCTCTATATATATACACACACACATACATATATACATACATACACACACAGACACATACACACACATATATATGTATATATATATGCATATTCCCTTCAGCTACCCTAATACTGAGGTCTCATGAATCATACACATGCTCTTTCCATGTAGAAATGTAACCAAACAGTTCAACTTTAGTAAGTCCCTTGCGATTTCTTTTTCTTGTTCTTTTTCTTGATTACCTTTTCATGCTTCTCTTGATTCTTGTGTTTGAAAGTCAAATTTTCTATTCAGCTCTGATCTTTTCACTGAGAAAGCTTGAAAGTCCTCTATTTTATTGAAAATCCATATTTTGCCTTGGAGCATGACACTCAGTTTTGCTGGGTAGGTGATTCTTGGTTTTAATCCTAGCTCCACTGACCTCCGGAATATCATATTCCAAGCCCTTTGATCTCTTAATGTAGAAGCTGCTAGATCTTGGGTTATTCTGATTGTGTTTCCACAATACTCAAATTGTTTTTTTTTCTAGCTGCTTGCAGTATTTTCTCCTTGATTTGGGAGCTCTGGAATTTGGTGACAATATTCCGAGGAGATTTCTTTTTGGGATCTATTTGAGGAGGCGATCGATGGATTCTTTCAATTTCTATTTTGCCCTGTGACTCTAGAATATCAGGGCAGTTCTCCTTGATAATTTCTTGAAAGAAATCTAGGCTATTTTTTTGATCATGGCTTTCAGGTACTCCAACAATTTTTAAACTATCTCTCCTGGATCTATTTTCCAGGTCAGTGGATTTTCCAATGAGATATTTCACAGTCTTCCATTTTTTCATTCCTTTGCTTCTGTTTTATAATATCTTGATTTCTCATCAAGTCACTAGTTTCCACTTACTCCAATCTAATTTTTAAGGTAGTATTTTCTTCAGTGGTCTTTTGGACCTCCTTTTCCATTTGGGTGATTCTGTCTTTCAAGGCATTCTTCTCCTCATTGGCTTTTTGGAGCTCTTTTGCCATTTGACTTAGTCTATTTTTTAAGGTGTTGTTTTCTTCAGTATATTTTTCAGTATTTTTTGGGTCTCCTTTAGCAAGTCATTGACTTGTTTTTCATGGTTTTCTCGCATTCTTCTCATTTATCTTCCCAACTTTTCCTCTACTTCTCTACTTTGCTTTTCCAAATCCTTTTTGAGCTCTTCCATGGCCTGAGACCAGTTCATGTTTTTCTTGGAGGCTTTTGGTGTAGGCTCTTTGACTTTGTTGACTTCTTCTGGCTGTATGTTTTGGTCTTCTTTGTCACCAAAGAAAGATTCCAACGTCTGAGACTGAATCTGGGTGTGTTTTCACTGCCTGGCCATGTTCCCAGCCAACATACTTGACTCTTGAGTTTTTCAGTGGGGTATGACTGCTTGTAGAGTAAAGAGTACTATGTTCCAAGCTTGAGGGGATGCACTGCCACACCAGCACTCCTCCTTCCCCAAGAACCCCCAACCCAGACTGGACTCAGATCTTCAGCAGGGCTCTGCAGTCCTGCTCTGATCTGCCCCTTAATTCCTCCCACCAGGTGGGCCTGGGGCCAGAAGTAACTGCAGTTGCAGTTCTGTAGCTGCCCCACCTCCAGTGCCCGTGGGGCAGTGACTGAACCATGAACTCCTTCTTTCACTCTGTCCCCAGCAGCTTTTCCCACTAACCTTCTCTGTTGTCTTTGGTGTTTGTGAGTTGAGAAGTCTGGCAACTGCCACAGCTCCCTGATTCAGGGCCCTAGGGCCCACTCCGCTTGGCTCCTGTTCTGGTTGGTCCACATGGCCCACGTTGGGCTCTGCTCCACTCTGCTCCGCTCCCAGCTCCGTGCACGAAAGACCTCACCCAGCAACCATCCAGGCCGTCCTGGGCTGGAGCCCTGCTTCCCTCTGCTATTTTGTGGGTTCTGCAGTTCCAGAATTGGTTCAGAGCCATTTTTATAGGTTTTTGGAGGGACTTGGTGGGGAGCTCACGCTGGTCCCTGCTTTCCAGCTGCCATCTAGGCTCCGCCCCCTTAAAACTCTTTTTTAAAAAAAGAATGTGAGCCTCTTACGGGTTGGGATTATTTTCCTCCTTCTCTTCATATTCCAGCCCTTGCCCAGAACATAGTGAGCACTTGGTAATTACTTGTTGATTGATTGACTAATGCCCTCCCTCCAAAAAATGACCTTGTATTTACTTTGTATATACATATATATGCACATGTTTGTCTCCCTCAATGGACTGTAAGCTCCTTGAAGGGAGACTTTTCAGTTTTGACTTTGTATCCCTAGTGCTTTGCGTAATGCCTGGCCTATAGTAGTCACTTAATAAATGCTTACTGCTTGTTAGTTGACAATTATCCACCACTGTCAGATTTTCATCAGCATTACAGGATATTAAATTGAAAATACGGGTCAGAAAAGAAGTACTTGATGTTATGACCATATATCTTAAATACATTCTTCTCATCTAGGGAATAAATTATCAGCAACATTTTGAGCCATAAACAGGTAACAATTATTAAAACTGGTCAGCAGAGTCTTGGTTCCAGTCTGAAGCAAGAAGTGGAATAACCAGGGCAGGAAACTCAGACCAGAGGAACGACAATCAGATTTTGCCATGCATCAGGTGCAGGCCCCAAACTGAGCTGTCCCTGAGATCCTGGAATAATACAACACTCAAAAGTAGTAGAATGACCCAAGAGGACACAAGCTCAGCCCAGCCCCAACATAAAATACAAAGTTAAAAAATAAGCTACACAACTGAGCAAGGAAAAATAATCCTACCACAAAAGCTATTAATTACAGTGATAGGAAAACTAACTTCTAAAGTTAAAAGGAACAGTATGATTCCAAAACATCAATAGTCAAAAAAGCCTCAAAGAAAATGCAGCTTGGGTACTACTAGTCTAACCAGGATTCCCATGAGAGAATTTTTAAGAGCTAAAAATGATTCCAAAATCTAAATGAAAGTTCTAGAGGAAGAAAATTTTGGAGGGAAAAGCAATTAACAGCTTTGAACAAGAGGTACAAAAGCTTACCCAAGGGGGAGAAAAACCTCTCTGAACATTAGAATGGGCCTGATAGAAGCTAATGACTCCATAAGACATCAAGAAATATTCAAATAAAGTCAAAAGTCTGGAAAAAAAATGTGAGTTACCCCATAGGATAAACAAATGACCTAGAAAATGGGGTGGGGAGAGATAATTTTAAAATGATCAGACTACTTGAAAGCCATGACCAAAAAAAGAACCTTGACATCAATTATAGAAAAATCACAGGAAAAACTTGATAAGATCTCTTAGTACCAGAGATGAAAATAGAAATAGAAAGAATCCACCATTTTTTTGTCCTGAAAGAAACCCCAAAATGAAAACTGTGAGGAAAATAACAAAAATACAGAACTTACAGGGCAAAGAAAAACTGCTGCAGGTACCTATCTCCCTGCAGCCCAATTCTCTTTCCATGGTCCTCATTCTATCACAGACCCTAAAGAGTTCAGGTCCAGGTTGGCCCTCAAGATCTGGGTACAGATAAGGGTGCATGCAAGTGTGATTCCAGCTCAGACATGACTTGCCGTGCCCCAGAGTGCCACCAGCATACCTGAACCATCTCGTCCTCTTGGGACTTGGTGCAGAGTGTGGCACTGGCTCACTTCATACACCTCCAAGCAGCTCTTGGGTTAATCTTCACCCATATGCTTTTCCTCAGCATTCTGCTGGCTCCTCTCCCCAGATGACAGTAAGCTCTCATGTTCCCTGCAATCCGAACATTTACGTGTTGTGAAGCCCGATCAAAGAGTAA